>NC_088934.1:25015000-25020000 GCF_038396675.1 Hydra vulgaris | reverse complement strand
AAAATATATTTATATTACATTTTTGCATACTATGCAAAATGCAATGCAAATTATTAAATACAAAAAATATTAAGTAGATATATTAAATACATGAATTATGAATTAAATACATAATTAAATATATAATAAAAATGTATAAAAAAAATACAAAATCATTAAATAAATAGATAACTATATAAATATATTAAATACATAAATTATTAAGTGTACTTATTACTCTATTAAATGAAGTAACAAATTAATTATGTTTACAATAAACCCATTTTAGTTAAATTATCAAAGAATATTATACGTAATTACATTTATATAAATATTTTTTTTTAAATCTTATCAAACTTTTTCTAGGATTAATTTTATAAACACTTTTAATAGCCAAAAATTTTTAGTGCAAAAACATAACAACTCAAATTTAATAATGTAATAGAAAATAACTGGTTTCTATAAGCATTAAAAAGAGTATTACGTTAAAACTTTTATAAAATAAATTTAAAAGGGGTTTCAAAAGCTAAATTATTTGTTTGAAATTTATAAAAACTATCCGACAAAAAATAAAATAAATACTAAAGTATAAATTTAAAATAATAACTAATTGCAACGATTTAATATATGTTTTAATGATAAAAAACAAGAAAAAACTTATTCAAAAAAATGTACCACTTTGGAGTCTTTAAAAAATGAATTAACTCAATAAAATGACATATTTTATTAACGTAGTGGTGTGTTCAACTTCAATTTTTGTTTTGTATAAAAAATAAAAAGTTCAAAAAATAAAGTTTATACACAATACTGAATTTATTAATAATTTTGGAACAACTAAAATGATTATTAAATAAATGCACATAAAATATGGGTCAGACAAAATGACAGATAGATGTCGTTTTTTACCAGACAAGTGCCAGACAATGTCCGATGCCTGACGCTTATTTCAAGCCCTGGCTATAAACAATAATATTTTTAAAATGTAGCAATTAAACTTTATGTAAGTATATTAGTTTGTGAATTAGTGATCATTTAGCTTTGAAATTATTTATAACAAAAAAAAATTGTTGGATTTTATTAATATTATGAGTTTTACTCAAACTTAAGACATCTGTTGCATGCGTATGAGAATGCAAAATTTTTTTTATTGATTGATGTTTCGCGTGCAAACATTTTTTTTTTCTTTATTTTTATTGTGTCAATTTTTCAAAAACTGAATATTCTTGGCAAGTTTTACACCAAATTAAAGTTACTTCACCTGAATCACTTGCTTAAAGTCTGCAGGACTTAAACCCCGTTTTTCAATAACTCTGTTTTGTTAGGCATTATGACTTGTTTTGATTTTGCTTTGTATAACACTGTCATGTTTCTTACTTTAAAGAGATTTAATGAAAACCTTACCTTGTACAAATTTTAAAAAAGTTTTAGGTTTTTTAATTAACATGTTTCTTCTGCGCATGTGTTTACCAAGACTAAACTTAATAGACTTTCTGATATTAAATATTTAAACTTAATAGACTTTCCGCTCTTAAAATATTTAAGATCAAATGTTACAGTTATATTTAAAGTTTTAAATAATAAAGTAAAATAATATAAGATTTTAAAACCTAATAAAATAACAATCGCACTGCTATTTCAAGTAAAATAGCTTTAGAACAACAAACATGAAAAGTAATTTTTATTAAGTTTTAAATGAATTAGTAAACTTGTTATGCCTGAATAAATTTGAGAAAAAACGAAGGATTAATTTTTTTTTAAATAAAACTTGTTTAACTTGAAAAAAGTAATTACAATAAATAAATTATGAACCTATAATGAATGAATATTACATATTTTTTACATATATTTATTTTTGCATGGCGCCACCTTAAAAGATTTAGGTCGGCAGCTGTATGCGGTCTTTAAGCATACAGTTGCCGACTTTTGCATTGGCAAATGCTTAATGCCGACCTGAATTTCGCAGGCTGAAGAATAGGTTACGTGAGTTCAGTTGATTGTAAATTATACAAACAAGAACAGCAAATTTTAGACAAAAAAAATTTTTAAAAAAGCAAACAACAAAAAAGAAACAAAAGAGCTAAAAAGAAGAAACATGTTCGACAGTCACAGACCTAGTTTTGACAGAACCAGTCTCCTCTCGGGGTACTGATAATGAACTAGATGACTTTATTCCATTATCAGCAAAGAAACTGAAACAGAATAACTGAATAAGAGTAAAGAAACTGAAAAAAAGTATTTTTTACTTTATTATTTACTTTTATTATATGATTACTCCAGCATTTTGTTCAGCTCTTGAATGTTTAAAAATTCCTAATTGTTATGGGTCCTTGGTTTTGTTCTATAATTTGTCAAGGGTTAGGTGCCAATATTGAACATAACTCTACATCATATGAATCTCTTCTATGTGCACGTATTCATACTAAAATTCATAAAGAAGTTGAAAAATAAATGATTTCAGAATTTAAGCTACAGATTCCATTACCTGTACATTGGGACGGAAACCTGATTTGAACAGCAGAGATGAAGTGTATTGATTGCTAATATTAGTGACAAGATATGATGTCAAAAAACTGTTGTCAGTTCCAAAACTGGATATAGGCACGAGTGAACAAATGAGTAAAGCAAATAAACAAACTTTAAAATATTGGAACATATGACAAAATTGTGACAATATGTTTTAATACTACTACAAGAAACACAGGTATACATTTAGGTGCTTGTACCTTGCTGGAAAAATTAATTAGAAAGTTTTTATTATAAATAGCCTGTCAACACCATATTCATGAAGTGATTTTATCCCATGTTTACAAAACTTGTTTTAGACCATCTATTGGTCCTGAGATTTTCAGCAATTTCATTATCAGTGGAGTAAACTTAATTCTGGGTCATGGGTCTTAACTGATGCATATCTAAAAGTGCATGGTTCCCTTGTACCATCAGCAGTAGAATTTGGCGTAAATATGCTGCAAGGAACAAAACAACCTCAATAACTCTTCAGGAAAAACTCTGTTAGGTCAAAGCAGAATAACTTTTAGTACTCCTGGTGCTATGCATCAAACATGATGGATAGCAAAAGCACTGAACTCTATTAAAATCCACTTGTTTTGACATCAATTTTGTTTAACAAAATATGAAGAAATTAAATAATTTCAAAATATTTAAAAAATGAAATTGCTGAATCTGCCATAATTGCAGGACATTTATAGTATTTAACTGAAGACCTTGTGAGACTCTCTTTTTTCAACAATGATGTTGATAACCAAACTAAAGAATAAATGTTGATTGCACTTGAGAAGCTAGCCAAAAAAGAGGTAAAAAGACTTGAGTTGCAAAAGATTAATGGATAAAATTGTAATCATGAACTTAGATGATTTTGTAACAAAGAGATCAAAATATATTTAAAGTGCCTGGAATAAATTGGACATTTGTAAAGGAACATTACCCAGACACATGGAGCACATTAACCGAATACCAGAAAGCACATAATTTGTTAATTCTATGAAAGTTGTGAATGACAAAACTGAAAGAAGATTGAAAGTTGTTTTAGATTACACAAATCTTGACAAAAGATTGCAACTCAAAAAAATAATACAACCCTCGGAATTAGGGTTGGCATTCGGCAATGTTGGCCTAACTGCTGACCTAAAAGTGTTTGAGGTCGGCAAAAAATTGCCGACCTTGTTTCGATGTTTTATGCTAAGACCTTTGTATCAATTTTTTTTTACCTACCTGATGCCAACCTCTAAAAGATTGAGGTCGGTTAATTATTGCCAACCTAAATTTTCCTAATTCCGAGGGTTTATACTATATTTTATAATAACTTATATTTTATATAACTTTTTCCTACATTGGGAAGCTTTACAAGAAAACTGTTCAATTACATGTAGAAAAGACCAATAACACTGCTAGCAAAAACCATTTGATATTTTTAGAGAAATGTATAAAAAATAATATCATACCTAAATCTTTTAACATTCATTGTCCCATTAAAACAAAAAATGGTTACAATCTATTGGTTGAATATAGGAAAAAATTAATAACTATTACTAAAAATGACGCTAGAAAAAGATTTTACTAAAGCAAACATATGGTTATCGAACTATCGAATGCAATTAAAAATAGAACGCATAACTGATAAATCAAGAGAAATTAAATTTGAACAAACAAAACAACACCTAATACGTAAGTTCAATTTTTTCAGTAATTCTAAAAAGATCAAAAGTATAAAAAAAATTTATTTTGAATATTATTTCAATACCACCTACTATCTTTGTAAAAAATCCAATATTAAAATGAATATATCAACCTCACGTGAACAGGAAAACTTATTAAGTCTTGGTCCACAATTTATTCCAATGTGAATAATAGTTTCGACAATCGGCACACCACCTCATAAACTCTCTCAACAGAAGCATATCTACAACATAAATCTAATGCTATTCAATAGGCTTTAAACGTCAATATTGCACCAAAAACTTATGAATGCTACGTTGATGATAGTCATGCTTGCTTTACTAATATTGATGACGCAAATTCTTTTTTAATACTTTTATTTAAAAGTGTTAAAAAATGCTCAACACTTTTATCTAAAAGTGTGAATTTTCACAAGATAAATCTATCCAATACATCAAATACAAAAATGCTCAACACCAATTAAATTTTTTAGATATTTTTATTTCAACCAACCACTCCCTTTGCAAATATGAGTTTTCTATACACCGTAAAGATGCAATTACAAACATACTTATAAAACAAAATCATCTATTTCACTGAGTATTGCAGTTGGTATTTTTAAAGGTTTTTTAGCTAGAGCATACAAAACGTGTTCAGAACATAACATTTAAGATGAAATCAATTTTCTTATTTGAATTTTTACTGAAAATAGACATTCCTACAAACAATATTAAGATTTTGCTTAAAATTATAAATACTCCACAAATTATTTCTATTCTCAAAAACCTAGTTATTTTACCATGGGTAAAATTAAGCCTTGTTCTTAGAAGAGAATTTCGTTAAGTTGG
>NC_088934.1:24992500-25010000 GCF_038396675.1 Hydra vulgaris | reverse complement strand
GCTAAGGGACGAATGCTAGCAGTACGTGTGTTTTGTACATGAAATTTTGATGCTGCCTGTGAAGATGTAGCAGTAGGACGAACTGTTGCTGTCAATGGTGCATTACCTTAAATTTTTGAATATATAAGAACTAAAATACCTACCCTCACATAAAATATCATTGATGACATCATACTGAAAAAACCATCTGCTGAGATTCAGTAAATACATCAAATAAGACTTTATGCAAATACAATCTTGATTTAAAAAACTTTTATTACAACAAATCAAATTTGAAAACAAGTAATAATAAAAAAAATTTTATTCTTTTTCTTTTTTTTTTTTTGTATGGAATTAAGTCAGCATTATAAAAAATAAATGCTGATCTAACTCTAAAGGATTGTATTTGTGTGTGCGTGTGAGTGTATTTTCTAAGTATTTTCCAAGTTGAGTTTTGAGTTTTGTTTAAGTTTTGTTTAAAAAATAGAATATTTATTATAATAAAAATAGAATATTTGAGTTTTGTTTAAAAAATAGAAAGAAAAAATTGCACATCTTATACATTTTTAGTCTGTTCCAGTAATGTACTGGAGCAGACTAAAAATGCATACAACTTGCATGTTATGAGGTTTTTAGTGTTGAGAAAAAGATTGAGTTAAGAACTTTAATGAATATTCATTAAAATTTATTCAAATGAATATTCATTCAAATTTAGCAATTATTAGTGTGGCAATGTATTTAGCAACACAAAAATTTAAAGAAAAAAGATCACTACAGGAAGTAGAAAAACCATATTTACATAATTTTTCATATTCTTATTTGCATATATATAGGATGCAAATAGCAGGATCAGATTAGTGCGAATTCTAAAAAATTATGTAATCTTTTTTTTAATGAGTTTTTTAAATTTAAATTTTTTGCCATTTTTTCACAACTTAAAACAATAAGTGCAGGTGTCAAACAAAATTCGACCAGTTACAAATCTTGTAAGTTAAAAGTTGAATGACAAGTTCTCTCATCAAATTCAAAACAAAAAATATTGTTTTGGTAAGATTTGGAAACTAGCAGAATAGCAAAATAAAATTTTAGTAGGGTAACTAGAAGAAGTTGTGCAGAAGAGATTTTTTTAAGCCCCTAAGTTCATTAGGACTATTTTTTAGACATGCAACAGCCTAACAAACTTTTAGGGAATTTATTTTATTTAAGAAAAGGGGTAGTTAAAACAGTATTTACGTGAAAAATCCAAGAAAAAGCGCAGCCTATTTATTCATATTAGACTTTATTTTTTTTTTTTTTTAAATCTTTTTATTAACATTTTTTTTTTTTTAAATAAATATAAACTTCTTCTCAGAATCACATTTACAAATGTATTTATAGATCGCATTTTACATTTTTTCTTTTTAAAATGATGTTAAATTTTAGAGGTGATTGTTTTTTTTTCATAGGAAATGCAAATGATTTTAATAAACACAAAAAATTTATGTACCTGGGTGGAAATTATGCAGTAATTGTAGCTAAAGGTTGCAGGATATAAAGAAAGAAGTAGAATGAAATAGTCATGCATTCTTAACGAAAGTCTTCAATCTATAGGATAAATTATTCTTTAATTGTTAACCAATGAAGCTTAAAACTACAATGACTACCTATTCAAGAATTTATTAAACTTAAGTACAATAAACACTTCATTCGCTAAAGGAAAAGAAACTTTCCAGTAACTTTGAACATCTTCAAAAAGACTGTTTAAAAACATGCAATTATGTGTACCAAATTATTAAGACTTTAACTTGTTGTTGAATATCCAATGCATTTTTTTTTTTAGATAAATAACTGAAAACATATGCAGCTTTGTAATTCCAAAAAACTAGTAACGGCAGGCATTGTATTTGTCGCGGTTGCAGTTTACAAATAATCTTATGTATTATGTTAAGTATGATTGGCATCAATATTTGTGATTTTTTACAGAAAATAGTAATAGATACCATTCTGTTAATGAAATATTAAAACTAAATAAATCCTAATATTTCCAGCATTCCAAAGATTCATGGAAAATTTGCAAACTGATATTATCGCAAAATTTAAGCCATTAATATCGCACCAATATCGATATTAATGGCTTAAATTTTCATTTTAACATTGTTTTTAAGTTGTATATCTTTCATGAAAGCAGAAAAAATTAAAAAAGCTTTTCTTTTTTTTTTTAAAAGAAAAACATTGCTTTTAAGTTATTTATCTTTCTTAAAAGCTCAAAAAAAATGACTGATGTGGTGAGTCAAAACATAAAATGACTGATTTTTGTGAGTCCTACCAAACCTTTTATTTAGAGTATGCTTTACAATTTTTACAATGAAAAATTTGTAAAGTGACTTTGCACTTTTTCATGCTGCTTAAGTAAATTAGGGTAGTTAAGAAAAATTGGCATGCACAGTTTCAATAAGTTAAAACAATTGCTTTCCAAAACAACTGATTTGATAAAATAAAATTGATCTTTTTAAATAAAAAATAAAATATAATAACTGCCACCATTGTATAAATAAAAATCTAGAAATCTATAAAAGAGTTTAAAAAGTTTTAAAAATTAATATTTTCTAAAATTGATTGCACTCTGTGTAAGTATACAACATAATCTATGTGCCAGTGTAAAATTTGCTTGAAGGTTTCTTTATGGTCAATCTGATTTTGAATATGTTTTTCTTTAAAAGTTCAAATGAATACACCATGAAAAAAATTAAAATTTTTAATCGAAAATATTTTTTTAATAGAAATTTTATTATTGTTTATTACAAGTCAAAATTTCCAAAGTGTTAAGCTAACTAACTACCCATATTAAGTCTAAAACTTGACATATGTGAGTACACTATTTTAAGATGTATCCATATGTCTAGTTATATATGCAGTTGACATATGTGAGTACACTTTTTTAAGATGTATCCATATGTCTAGTTATATATGCAGTTGACATATGTGAGTACACTATTTTAAGATGTATCCATATGTCTAGCTATATATGCAGTTGACATATTTGAGTACACTATTTTAAGATGTATCCATATGTCTAGTTATATATGCAGTTGACATATGTTAATACACTATTTTAAGATGTATCCATATGTCTAGCTATATATGCAGTTACCATATGTGAGTACACTATTTTAAAATGTATCCATATGCCTAGGTATATATGCAGTTGACATATGTGAGTACACTATTTTAAGATGTATCCATATGTCTAGCTATATATGCAGTTGATATATGTGAGTACACTATTTTAAGATGTATCCATATGTCTAGCTATATATGCAGTTGACATGTGAGTACACTATTTTAAGATCCATTAAGCCACTGTCTAAACATACTTTTTTTTCCAAATCGTATTGGCTCACTTTGGGATTTATGTAAGCCATAAATATAAACATAAATCCGAAAAAATTATTCAATTTGGAGCTATAATCATTTTGGGTAAACATTTTAAAGTTTTTAGCTATTAGTGTGTTTTTTTCAAATATTTAAAAGAATATAATATTTTGAAAAACCTTATTTTTCAAAAATATCTGCGACGGAAACTTTTTACATGTCACGTCTCGTTTTCACAATGTTTTATGAAATCTCATTGGCTAACGCCATGTGAAAACGAGGCATGGTTTGTAAAAAGTTTCCGTCGCAGATATTTATGAAATATAATATCGTTTTTTATGAATCGATTTTCAAGTTTTCAAGTCGATTGAAACTAAAGTTTCTTAAAACTATCGATGTTGGAAAATTATTGGGGCTAGAGTCTAAATAATGTGTGTATGACACTCCTCCCCGAACAATGAACTTATTAAAGCTAGTGAGCTTTTAATTATAATATTATTTGGCAATGATCAGAGATCAAGTACCTATTTTTTTTTGTTTTTAAGTTAGCTAAAGTCACTACCCCACACCCTTATTTACTATCTGTTTGCGCTAGCTCTGGTTAGGTCTTTTGAGTTTACATTGGTATTTATATATATAACACCCTTGCTTCAACGTTTTTATAGACCATTAACAATAAAAGTAACACCAAGCTTGAAGTTATAATACATTTTAGGAATGCCTTTTCATAAAAGAGAACATTAAACTCACATTTATATACATTAAATAGAATATATTACATTTGTAACAAGTTTGTAAAATTGTTGTAAAAACAAGTTTGTAAAATTACTCTGAAATAATTACACAATATTCTGACTTTTTCACGTTTCTCTTGTTTTCGGTTCTGCTTTGGTTTTTAGCCAGAATGAAGTTATGTCTCTTTACCCGCCCATAAACCTTTTTAGAAGCTTCGGATGTGAGTTTTACAGCTCTTTCCACCGACTGAGAATTGTTTGGCAAATCAGTTAGAGAAAGTTTATTGCCGGTTTGAATAGCTTGTCGTAATTCATTTGAAGATACAAAAGTTGACGCAGGAGGTTCAATTTGTATTGAAGAAACCTCAATTAAGTCGGTCCAAACATCAGCATTGAAGTTCAAGGTCATAACTGTCTTAGCTTTGATTTTAGGTTTGAAATCTGGATTTGTTTCCCTGGATAATCTAACCTTCAAGATTTGATTAAGAGCACGGTCTCTTACAACTTTTTCATCGTCTAGCAGCATAGCATAAAGAAAGTTTTCTTGACAGCAGCATTAGGAGTTACCCTGAAGATTTTTGAATACAATAATTTGAATTCTGCTATTCTGTTTCTTGACTAATTGAAGTGTTTTATGGAGAAGCCTTGGTGCATCTTTGTAATGCGCTGAACTTTTAACGGCAAACCACATAGGACAGTAAACTTGTATTATGTACTTTGTTATAAAGTTTAAATCATGTGTAGGTATCTTGGTTCTTGTATAAACCATCATAATTCTCAAAGCAAGAGTTAACTAGCGTGCATGACAGACTGGACCAGGTTTCCTGTTAGCATACTTGACAGAAATGAAACCTTTAGCTATTCCAGTGCAATACTCATAAAGTTTATGCTGGTCCGTACTCAGATCGCCAACAATGTTGGGCTTTACATATAACTCTATCTCGGAATCAATAGGAACAAACTGAACCAATGGTTTTTCATGCATGAATGTATCAGACGCTTGTTCACCAATAGGGCTCTTACACTTTTTAGGATCATTAGTTTTTCCATCTATTTCAGATATAACATGACGAAGAGGTAGCTCACCCTGGTGAAGTAAACAACCAACTAAATGAATGCTACGATTCAAAAGCTTTTCTAATTTGACAACTAAACCTTTATCTGCGCCAGTGTTAGAAATTGTATTGTCAAGAACAATCGCTTCCAAGCTTTTAATACTATCATATTCAGAAAGCACAGTTAACGTTGCTGAAGCCATAATACTACCTTTACCATTTTCTATTATAGTATGAGTTAGATAATTTCCAGAGAAAGGGTCATTTTCACAAGTAAAAGAGAGGTGATGTTCATCTTTGGTAGTTCGATAAAAGAAAGGGTCCCCATTACTCTTGTATTTCATCACATAAACTAATGAATTTTTGTCTTTCTTGCTATCAACACCAATTACTTTTATTTGTGAAACTTCTTGACGATGCTTTGTGTCAATTGAATTAGCCACTCGTACCTTTTCACAAAAAATCTTATATTCCATTATTATCTGAAATTTTTTAATCTCAGTTACTATTCCGTAGTCAATTAACATAGCTGTTGCAATTGCAGCTGCAGCAGCATCACTTACTTCATACCTTATTGCAGCCTTGGCTAAATTAGATAAGTCTGTGTAATTTCTTTCACTTATGATTTGCTCCTCAAATTCTTCACTTTCAGCTGTATCTAAACTTGAAGATCCAGCACTAAAATTACCGTCTGACTCGAGTTTTGATGTTGTTTGAAGACTTCTCTGTCTAATTAGCTCTCTAGTGGCCTCTTTTTCCTGTCTAATATACATTTTGGCAACCCTAGTTGCCTCCACTTGGTCCACGTTGCCTAACTGCCAACTTCCTTTTGGTCCTATCTTGCATCCTTGATCCTTTAAATATTCTCTTTCCAGAACGGGGACCTAAAATAAGTCAAGTATTTTAAAATTTAAAAGTATTAAAATTTAAAGCGAATAAAATGAATCAAATTTCATGATCACTAATCATTTGACTATAACTTCGTAAATAAGCAGTAAATGCTAAAATGACTTGCGGCTCTTTTTTATCCAACCCTCCATATTTATCAATTCTAACAGTAAATGTTGATAAAAATTGCATGATATACCTTTCTGCTTTCCTCACAGAGATAAACTATGTGTTTCATTGTGCAGTCGCTTTTCCGACAGCCGATTTGTCTAAATGTTAATTACTTTACTATAAAATCAAGACAATATAGAAATTATTTATTATATAGGCTTACATTCTTTAGTTTATGGATAAAGACTTTACCTTAATACCTTAGTAGAAGGCGAGGGGAATAGGATAGTAAATTTTCATCAACCCTTATAAAATCTTTTTCACTTAACATTAAACAAATTGTACTAAAAAATGTTTACAAATATCTATTTACCTATCTTTACAGTCATCAATAATTGGGAGATCGCACCGGCAAGCAGACAAATCAAACAACGTTTCCAGTTTCTTTTTTTATAGCCAGCTTATACTCGACTTATGGTTTTTAGATTAAATTCGTTCTGCAGATAATACTTTTTTAAATGTTCTGGATATTTTATTTTTTAATGGTTTATCTTTTATCAGAGGTAGATTTGGATTAACTCTATACCAAAGTTTTTGCAAGTCACTATTGACTTTTGTCACGATTGATACAGAGTTAATTTTCTGTCCATTAAATAATTCTTTCTCAATCTTGTAACCGTTTTGAATGAGCTGTTTGTAAGTTGGTAGATCACTCACGGGTAAATCAGAAGCTCTTCCAGCAAATCTTCCACTATTAATACGAGTTTTGTTTAAAACCTTCGCAGGTCTTCCAAGTTTTTTTGAGCTCATGCTGATACGACAATATGAATTTATTATAAGTAAAAAATAAAGCAAGAAATTATTCTTCGATTACAGTTAATATATTTTAAAATATTTGTTTAATAACAATTATTTTACGTTTTAGTTTGGTATATAGTTTTTTTATAGAACGCAAATCTCCGCATTTGCTGTATATTTCCAATGTATCTACGTTTAAAAAATTAAAAACGCACGAAAGTTTAGTTTTATTTACGGACCTTAAGTGACGACATGTGGAATTTCCAAGATTTTCTATTGTATTTCCCAAAAAAATTGAAAGTTTTTTGACTTTTTTTTTTTGTGGCAAACGAATAATATATCCATAATACATAAATCCCACACTGAGCCAAGTGTTATCATATACATGACAGTGGCTTAGTATCCATATGTCTAGTTATATATGCAGTTGACATATGTGAGCACACTATTTTAAGATGTATCCATGTCTAGTTATATATGCAGTTAACATATGTGAGTACATTATTTTAAGATGTATCTATATGACTATTTAATTTAAACTATTTAATTGAATAACTTAATTTAATTTATTCACAAAATAATGTGTCCTTGGTCATTGTATTAAATTGTAGTAAACTAATAGTTGTTACATAACTTGGTTTTTATCTACCATTATCAAAATTCTTACTTTTAGATCTTGAATAATTGAAATTACTTAAAAATTATTAGCTTTTTTTAAATGAAATTTAAATTTTAAAATATAATTGACCTAATTATTAACTGATCTATAAAGATATATGTTATATAACATATATATATATAATTATCTATATAACTTTATAATTGTAAATAAAATACCTTCAAATTGATATTGTAGAACTTTAAATGATATTTTTTTAATTTTTATATTTTAAAAAATATTTTGTATTTTAAAATGTTCAAAGCCATAATTCTTTACGTAAATATATCTTTAGTTAATAAAAATAAAAAAATTTGTAAATAATTTGTAAATAATTTTACCATATGTATCTAAAAGTTGCTGATCAGATGATTGTTTTGGTTCAACAATTATTTTTGTTTTTTTCTCATTTTTACTGCAGTTGTCAACAGCTCTGTAAGAAAAAAGAGAGTGTTTATGTTAATAGATTTGCAAACACTCTTTCTAGAGTGTTAGCAAAACTATGTTAATAAAAAAAATTAGATATCTAGAAACAGAGTTTTCAAAATTATGGCAATAAAAAAAAAGAGATGTCAAGAAACAGTATTTTCAAAATTATGTTAATAAAAAAATTTGAAGGGTTTAGTATTCTGCATAATTATTTAATGTAAAGCTTTTAATTTTAATAAGTAACTGTTGAATGTGTGTGGGTGTCTGGCTGGGTCTAGGTTTTAAGCACCGTAACCACATCCAGTGGGATAGTCTAATGCCGGTATTGTCAAAGTGGAGTACATTGGAAGAAGCTGTAACTCACCAGTCACAAAGAACATAATAATTTAGTTTCTGCACAAAAAATAAAATGCTTTGCTACAAAAAAAGCGCAAAAATTCAAATGTTTAACTTGTGTTAAATCAGATCAGAATAAGGATTGTTGTGGTCACACTGTTACTGGTAACTACAAAAATATTTATTTTGGTCAAATGCTAACTGCATCCAGCTACTGTCACCAGACCAGACATACATGCACTATGAGAAAACTTCACTATATACTGCACGAAAGTTTTCTTTTTTTCCCTCAGCATAAATTGTTGTTATCGACACATAATTCACATAGAATGGCTTCATTCATTCAGTTCATCACACTGAATGGCTTAGCTTTAGTACCACTGACAATGCTCTAAAGCTCAAAATTATTAAATTTATCAATCCTTTAGTCAGTTGACTTTAAGTTTTCCAGACAAACCTAATCACTTATCTTCACATCTTGATTTGTATTTTGTCTCTGACCCTAGAATGTGCTCAGTTTTTATTTGTCTTCCATTAGGTGGTTCAGATCATACTATGATATCACTAAAATTGTAGCTCCATTTGCTGAAAATGACTATATACTAGAAAAAAAAGACTATATATAAAAGAAAATGATCGCACTAAAAAGTGGCTCTATTTGCTAAAAAAACAAGTAAATAGTAATCTTGACAAAAAGTCTCAACTTTTTGATCGCTTAGTGTTCTAAGCGATCAAAAAGTTGACAGATAACACTCTTGAATCTGATCTTTCTTCTTTTACATTTTAGAGTTGGCAGTGACTAGTAATTTTAAGTTTAGTGTTAGCAGTGGCTAGTAATTTTACAGTTTAGTGTTGGCAGTGGCTAGTAATTTTACAATAATTTTTAACTTAAAGCAATTGTTTACTGCTAATAATTATTGCAACATTTTTAATATTTTACACATTTTAAAACACTTATAAGTTGATATTATTGATGAATGAGAACATTTTTAAAACAAAAACTTTTTTAACTCATCTAAATTCTGCCCTGTCTTAAAAAGATAACTCCCAACAACAAGGGCTGCACTTAGGAGTAAATTTATTTAAAAACTAATTATCGACTTAATAGAAATATTAGTACTTATAAAAATTAAAAATAAACACTTAATTTAAAAAAAAAAAAAGCCTAGAAGAGCATTGCTTTGCATAAATAAACACTTGAACTCTTAAAATCTTACATTAAGTCAGCTCCCATTTTGTCAATTTGATTTTGAAGTTCGTCTAATTTTTGAATTAAATGTTTTTTGTCTAAAATTAATTCTTTGATTTGATTTGTGCTCTCTAATAATCTTTCTTCAAGTGCATGAACAGAATTAGATTCATTTGAATCTCTTAACTCAACACGTGACTTCTCCAATTGGTCTTTCAAACATTCTATTTCTCTACTGCTGCTGTCTTTTAATTCTAAATGTTAAATTTTTTTTTTAATACTCAAACTGAAAGAATTCAAAATAAATTTGAGGAGAAAATAGATTTATAATATTTCATCAAAAAAATTTATTTAATATTATTTATTTTAGAAAAATTAGATTCATAAATAACTTTTATAATGATTCATATTCAAGTAAAATAATTTTTCAGGGTTCCCACTATTAAAACTGAGGCTAAAACTAAGGATTTTAAGGAGATTTAAGGAGATATTTTCCTAAAATTTAAAGAGATTCAGTCACAAACGACAATTTTTTAAAAGAAAAAGTAAGGAGAATTAAGGAGAAAACGATTACATTAAAAACAGAATCTTATTTTTTTCAATAAATTTTAAATATAAGCAGAGAAATCATTATAAATTATTGTATTACTTTATATATATATAAATATATATATATAAAATAAAAATATGGGTTTGTAAACTATCAAAGAACTGTAAATTTTCTTCTTTATTAATAAGTATAACACAGGTCAACAATATATGTTTTCTAAAATCTCTATAAGAATCCTTTATTTGAGACCCAGAATGACATGGTTTTGAATAATTTGTCAGACAATATTAGGGATTTTACCCCTACTAAATACTAAAGATGTGAACCCAAATATCTTTACAACATGACGTGATGGTGAAAAATGAGTTGCATATTTATAATCCATTTACTTTAATAAAATTTCCTATAATAAAGAAAATATATATATATATGTATAAAAAAAGGAGAAATTAAGGAGAGCAGTCATATTTTAAATTATTCTAAGGTTATTTAAGGACATTTAAGGAGGTTTTTATTTTTTAAGGATATTTAAGGTTTTTAAGGAAGAGTGGGAACCCTGTTTTTCTACAGTTTATGCAACTTTTGTATTTAGTGTTGCTATATTAAGATGTCACTAAGCTGAATGGATATTAATATGTCACTCAGCTGAATGGATATTAATATGTCACTCAGCTGAATGGATATTAAGATGTCACTCAGCTGAATGGATATTAAGATGTCACTCAGCTGAATAGATATTAAAAAAATAACACTAACTAGTTAAAGATGACAATTTTTCTTTGCATGTCTTTAACAACTTTTTATTTTTCTCTTGAACTTCTGTGAGTTTTTTCTAAAAAATAATTCATATAAAACTTATTAGTTATTAAAGCTATTTTTTACCTCATTGTAATTACATTGACATTTATATATATAATAATACACACATATATATGTATGTCATGCATGCATACATTCATAAATACATACATAATAAATACATTGTAAATATATTTATATACATATTATAATACATAATACATACATATGTCATGCATGCATACATACATAAATACATACATACATACATACATACAAAATTGCTTATGGTCATCAATGACAAAAAATACTTTTGTTTTGCAAGGGACAACATGCCTGGAAAATCTGGATACTACATAAACAAAAAAAAAATATGCCTAGAAAGTGTTCATTTTAGGGGAAAAGAGAAATTTTACTATTAGAGAACCAATATGTCAATTACGTTGATAAAGTACCCAATACCCCGAATGTGCCTCAAGCACAAACAATTAAAAATAATTGGGGACATTTGGTGCAGAAGGTTTACAAGGGAGATTGGCAAGCTTCAACAGAGCAAGTTTTGATTGATCGAATTAAATTAAAATTACAACTAAATATTTTACAGTCGGTTATGAAAGGCATCAAAGCAAAATTAAGATCAATTGGTGTTTTTTCATTTAAAAAATAACTTAATTTTATTAAAAGATTATTAAAAAAAAAATTTTTTTTTTAAATTTATAAATAAGTTATTGATGTTTTTATTTTGTCCAATAACTTATGCATCACCCGTTTCCCAATTATATTACACAAGACTGCGTATCTTTTTAATAAACCTACATTTTAAATCATAAATAAGAAAAGAAAAAGTTTGAAAACCGAAAAATTAAATTCAGACTCCCTTCTTACAGACACCCTGGTTGATTTGTTTTTACTTGAACACTTCTTCAACCTTTTTTATATATATGTTTGTATGTGTATGTATATATATATATATATATATATATATATATATATATATATATATATATATATATATATATATATATATATATATATATATATACATATATGTAGCATAATTCAAGTTTAGATAGCACTCCAAAAAAATAGCGAATCGAAGATAGTCTGAAGAGAAATATTGGAGAAAAGCGTTAAGCAACCAAATATCATATTAATGATGTAGGGTTTGTAAATTGTAAATTCGTTATCACAAAGTTCTATGGATACAAGAAAGGAAGTAATTAATAAATAAGTTAATTGATAAATAATAATTAGTAGGCTTAATTAATTAAGTTAATTAAGTTTATTAGGCTTATTAGTTTAGTAAGCTTAATTAATTAAGCTTAATTAAGCTTATTTATTATTGCTTTGTTAGGTGAGCTCTAAGAAATTTGGTTAAATTTTACTAAACTGATTAAATTTCAAAAACTAGCAAACATTAAAATTTATCTTAAGTTACTTTTTTCTTTCCCTTAAGTTCATATAAATGGGAGCAAAACTTTTCTTTACTTAGGCCATTAAAAATGAACAGGAATAAACTTGAACAGCCATGAGGGTATTTTAATAAAAGCTATTGCTATAACTGTTGATTTATTAAAAACTAAGAAAAAAAACTTTAAAATAATATAAAAATAGCATAACAAAACAGTAATTTC
The DNA here is from genome assembly GCF_038396675.1 of Hydra vulgaris. Taxonomy (NCBI): domain Eukaryota; kingdom Metazoa; phylum Cnidaria; class Hydrozoa; order Anthoathecata; family Hydridae; genus Hydra; species Hydra vulgaris. The sequence goes on along the minus strand of NC_088934.1, from coordinate 24,997,490 downwards.
TTACTTTTCCATCAGCAAATTCTAATTTTAAGAGTTCCAGCTCTTTATTTTTCTCCAGCAATTTTTTTTCTGCTTCAAGATAACAACTATGAGTTTCAATATTTTTTTTCTCTAGATCATTGCTTCTTTTGCATTCAGACACTAGCTGAGACTGAAGAGACATTAGTTCTTTTGATAGTTCTTCAGCAACTTTGGTTTTCTCAGCAATTTGTATTTCAAATTTTTTCTTTTCTTCTAGATCAATAGTTTGGTTAGATGGCGTATCAAGATCATTGGACTGAACATTATTCGAAGAAACATTTATTATACTTGAAAAGTCAATATTATTTTCCTTGAGTACCTTTTGCAGCTGGTCACATATAGTCTTATATTTACGAGCCACTTTACGCACCTAACAAATAAAAAAATTAAAAAATACAAAAATGTTAAAAAATAATATTTTAAACCTTTTACATATTAACAGAACTATTTACATATTAATTACTAAACTGTTACATGTAAATTCAATGTTTTTTAAAAATACATTTGACACAAATTTAAAAATAAACTATTGTAAATTAGTCGTATTTTTAGAGGTAACTAAATTAATATTAAGATAAAACTAATTCATGTTAAATAAAAAATACCATTTTGCTTTTATCAGCCATTTCAAGATTTTTAGATTTCCACTGATCCAGTTCTTTTTGCAAGTTGGATAATTGCTCAGTTTCAACAGCTTTTGCAGATGCATTTGATGTTGTTGATGCAGCATTAAGTTTATTACGAGTTGCTATTAAATCTGATTCTAATCCAGATATTTTTTCCTGTAAAATTAACAAATTGAATTTGATTTTTTTACTCATTTAATTATGTTATTTACTATTGACTTATTTAATTGTATGAAGTGTTTTATAATAAGTATAGCTATAATAATACTTACTTATAATAACTACAAGTACAAGTTGTATAATAAGTTGAATTGTCACCATGTCACAACTATTTAGTAGTATTTATATTTTAACCTATTTACATTACATTATTCTTTTTACAAAATAACTCAAACACAAAAATCTTAACAGGTTCAGAAATAAATAAAAGGAGGACATTACACGGGCAACATTACACAAACATCAATATAGGAATTGTATTGTAATTGTAAATTAAAATGCATATATATATATATATATATATATATATATATATATATATATATATATATAATAAAATATTCTAGCTCCCACTAATAACACCTGCTAGAATTGTTATTTAGCCAGGGTTGGGGTTGCAAAAAACCTCATATTTGGCTGGGTCCCCTGGTTTCAGATAATGATAGCTATGCATTTTTGTGAGAAGAAACTGTATAAAACATTGATGACAAGTTAGCAATTAAGAATGAAATACTTTAGTTTAAATAAAAAGTCATTGATGACAATATATTGAAATAGGGATAAATAGAGCTTCATTACATACATAACCTATACCCTAATAATCAGTCTCATACTTTTTTATGCTAATTCACCTCCCCAAGGCCAAGAAGGCTACTACAGACAAGGAGGCTACTTAATTGTGGTTATAACCCTCTCTCAACTTTATAACTCCATAACACGAACGTTGACAAACAACGCCGCTGCGTGGAGAAACAAGATGAGCGCGGTACTTTCAGGGAGCAAGTTGGGGATCTAACTTGGAACCTCTCCCTTATGAAGCGAGCGCTCTACCACTACACCGCTAGGCAATATGTTGATACTAAGAGTTATATAATGGAAAAAAATAGTTTGCTTGTTTATTTTCTCATCATTTAAAAAAAAAGTAAATTAAAAAAAAGATCAGCAGAATATATCGCATTATGTAGACTTAATATTAAAAATAAAAATTATACAGCAAAATAAAAAACCTGGTTTTCATTTTTGAATTTTAATGTCTCTCTTTTAAATGTGTCAAACTGCTGCTTATTTCTCTTGAGATCTTCTTGCAAAGATGTTATAACTTTCTCATTCTGTACTTTCAGTGATTGAAGTTTTTTTAACTCTTCATTCTCTGATTTAGTACTTTGTATCATAAGTTGATTGGTACGATTTGTCCATCGCTCTATCTAAAATAATTCTTATTTTACAAAAATTCAATATAATACTAGAGATTACATTTTTAAATGTGGAAACATATATATATAAGTACATAAAAGATAAATACATAAAACATAAATGTGTAAATACATAAAATATAAATATATAAACACATAAAATGAATGTAAATGTTTGTGGTTATTTCAACCTGGTTGTTCCTTGTTATAAAAGTTTATATGAGTTATGAGAATTCATCATACCACCACAGTAAATGAAAAATTATTTGATAAAATTTATTTGAAAATTTTTAAAACCTAAAAGTTTACAACAAACAAAAAATCTAGTAACTATTGAATCGTATACAATTTACTTTAATATTTACTTCACTAGTTTTTAATTTTTGAGTCGAATTTCCAGAATGATAATGTTGGTTTTTCATTTTGAGGATCTGTCATGTTTTAAAGTTTTTCAAAAATGATTTGAAAAATTTCAAGACCCTATAATCTTCTATATATATAAAGGGCAATGTGTGTGTTTGTTTGTTTGTTCTCTATAGAAATCCAAACCGCCGGACCGATCTCGATGAAATTTGGCATGGGGGTAGTCCTCGAGGGGGAGAAGGTTCTTAGCTGGGTTTTGACCCTGTACCCCGACCCCCGGGGTCAGGGGGCCCAAAAATGGGCCCTCCTGACCCAGGGGTCAGGGGGGCCATTATTTGGGCCCATTTTTGTGTACAGATATCAGGTAAGCCAGTTTAAATATTGGCCCGGGCAACGCCGGTTAACTCCAGCTATATATATAAAGGGCAATGTGTGTTTGTGTGTGTTTGTTTGTTCTCTATAGAAATCCAAACCGCCAGACCGATCTCGATGAAATTTGGCATGGGGGTAGTCCTTGAGGGGGAGAAGGTTCTTAGCTGGGTTTTGACCCCGTACCCCGACCCCCGGGGTCAGGGGGCCCAAAAATAGCCCCCCCTAACCCCGGGGTCAGGGGGCCCATTTTTTGGGCCCATTTTTGTGTACAGATATCAGGTAAGCCAGTTTAAATATTGGCCCGGGCAACGCCGGGTAACTCATGCTAGTTATCAATAAAAACAAGAATGAAGCACATCTGTACAATTTAACAGCAAAGTCAAAGTTGATCCTGAATTAGTCAAGTTCAGTTAAGTTGTCAACATTAGGATAATAAAAGCATGGTGAGGTAAAATTTTAAGGATGTTTATGAAACATCTTCAGGAGGCAGTGGAAATAATGGCAACCAAAATAATATAAAACCAAAATATAAAAACTATAATTTTTAATGCTATAAAAACTAAAATAAATTCATAAATAACTTTCTTTAGAAGCTAAAGTATATATATATATATATATATATATATATATATATATATATATATATATATATATATATATATATATATATATATATATATATATATATATATATATATATATACTGCGTCTCAAAAATTTATCCAACCAAATATTTTTTTAAATACTTTTCCTAAAAAAAGTGCTGTATTTTTGTAAATTTAGACTTTTTTGGTAAACTCAAGATTAATAAAAATAAAAGAACATGTTTTTAAATAGATTTTATTTATTTTAATGTAAAGTATGAATCACAAAGTTTTCAGTCTTAAAATAAAGGAACTTAGGTCATTTTTTTATTGTCAAAAAATATTCGAAAAAACACATTATTTGTTTCATAATAAATTATTATATAACAAAAGAATTATTTTAACACTTTGTTGGGCCTCCCTTTGCTTGGATTACAGCTTCAAGACATCTAGGCATTGATTTGACTAAAGATTTTGTTTCTTTTGGTTGAATCTTTTTTTTAGGCTTCTTCAATTACCACTTTGAGGTTATCTTTTTTGGAAAATGACCAATGTCCAATTTTTCGGTCTAAAATTTCCCACAAATGTTCAATGGGATTAAGGTCCGGTGATTGTGCGGGCCATTCCAAGACCTCAACATTATTTTCAGCAAACCACTCCTTGGTTTTAGTGGCACTATGCTTGGGATCGTTATCTTGCTGAAATGTAAAATCACATTGTAGCCAAAAGTTTTGAGCAGATGACATCGAATTTTGCTTTAATATGTTTCTGTATTGCACCTGATCCATTATAGTATCAATAAATTGGAGTTTTCTGACACCCTTCCAAGCCATTGAACCCCATACCATCACGTTACCGCCACCATACTTGACAGTTCCTCTCATGCAGTTTAATTTGTAGGCTTCTCCGGCTTTTCTCCAAACGTTTTGGGCTCCATCAGATGATTTTAAGTTGAATTTTTATCTGCCAATTCACGGGATCTTTTTCCAGAAAGTTAACAGCATGTTTTTGAACTTCTTAGCAAATTCTAATCTTCTTTTCATGTGTTTCTTACTCAAATATGGTTTATTACACAAAAGTCGTCCTTGAAATCCCTGGTCTCGGATAAGATTTATGATTGTCTGATGGGATAATTTGATTCCATATTTTTCTTCAGCTTGCTCAGCCAGTTTTCGAGCAGAAATGAAGCAATTTTTCTTGACTTGTATAATTAAGTTTCTATCAAAACTTTTAGAAGTCCTTTTTTTTGCAACCCTGCCTTTTTTAGTGGCTGTTGTTTTGATCAAATTATACTTCTTCATTCGGATACTGTATTATGAGGAATTCAAGTCTCTTGCTGCACCTGACAATAGATTTTACCCTGATTGACTAGATCGACACCTAAATTTCTCTGAGAAACAGTCCAGTGACATTTTACTCCAACCATTTTACTTAATAAAACATGAAAGCTTTTTTTTATAAAAAACTTTTTTTTTTACTACAAAAAAAACAGTTTTTTGTTATGCAATTTCATTAATTGTATAAAAATTTGCTAAAATATTTCAACAGGTATCACATAAAATTAATTAAACTTACCTAAATATCGCTAGGTCAGATAATTTTTTTACAAGCC
>NC_088934.1:24922500-24987500 GCF_038396675.1 Hydra vulgaris | reverse complement strand
CTTATCCAATTTGCAAATTTAATTCTCTTGACTTTTTGAATATTTGTAAGCAGTGGTTCAACTCTGTGTTTGTATGGCTGCAAATTGAGATCCTTTTAAAGTATTCTTTGAACACTGGTTCTGGAGATATTGACTTCATTAGCTAATTTTCGAGATGAAACCCTCTTTTTACGTTTCAGACAACTTCTGATTATTTGAATGTTTGCATTTGTTCGAACTGATCTTAGACCACCTGATGGACATTTCAACTCGATAGAGCCTGTCTCTCTTATCATTTGACACCATCGATTTATTGTGCGAAACCCAATGACACCCTTAATATCAGCAAATATTTTTGATGGACCATCACCATTTTGGTATTTAGAAAGTAAAAGCTTTTGCAAATCTTTAGACTTCATTATTTACAAATAAAATTAAAAACCATAAAACAAAGCCATCAAGACAGATTTATAAGAAAATTTAATAAATCTTATAATGAAAAAATTCACTGTTCTAGCTAATAAAAATAGCAAAGTTATAATAAAAATACTACCTAAGCCATTTATCTTGGACCCGTTAGATCAGCTTTATGTCCTGCTGTCTTGTAGGATACGCCTTTTAAGGCAAAGGCTAGGAGATGCCAACTTCGACTTAAACACCCCCTGCCTTAGGGCTCTTGGTTGAGTAAAGGCTAGAGATGGTGACTCGATAAAAATACCTATCCAGCTACTGTCTTGTAGAAGGCCTACTAGGCAAAGACTTAAGGGGTAAACAGATTCTATCTGTTGACCAGCCTCACACCCCTTCTTCATCTATTAGGCTGGCGCAGATGTATTTTTAATACATTGTTTCCAGTTAAGGATGTTGAATGCTGGATCTTCTTGACTCAATGCATGGGTTTTGCTTGTGTCTCTGTTTTTATGACTAGGCAACTCATTCTATTATCTCCTAATGAGGGTACAGCTCTAAAACTCAGTTTTATGATTCTGAGGCCGGCTGGTAGTCAGGTTTCTCGAACTCTGATGTAGCTTTCGGAGTGGCTGATCCCATCAACAGCTGAAAAATATTAAAGTATTAACAGTGCCATGTTGCGCATGGATGGTGTCCCTGTTTTTACTTTTGGTGTATATTGCGGAGGCCACATTTGGAGCCCTTCGTTACAGCTTAGGGTTTAATAATAGTAATGAGGCAATTGCTTGAACTATTAAACTGTGTTCTGAGTACTATCTATGCTTTGAGTCAAGTTCTTCAATCTAATTTTAAAATGAATAAAGTACAAAAAACTATAAAACACAAATAACCATCATCATCACCCAGTTCTCTAAACCTATCTATCACTAACATTCGTGGTCTTTGAAGTAACTTTTCTTTTGTTGAGTCTTATCTCTTGCAAAGTTCACCAGACCTGCTTGCTCTTTGTGAGACTAATTTGAGTTCAGCTGTCTCATCTTGCGATCTTAGTGTTGATGTATATTTTCCCTTAATTCGTAAAGACTCCAATAATCACATGCTTGGCATTTACATTCGTAAGAATTCACTCATTTATCGTGAAACTAGGTTTGAATCCATAGACTATTCTTTCATGTGCTTTCGTTTAGCACTACTTCACTCTATTGCCTTTCTATTTGTTCTATATCACTTTCCTTCATCTCAAGATTGCACTCCTTTTGATGTTATTTCTGATCATATTGACCAAGCCCTCTCTCTTTATCCATCAGCTAATATAGTTGTTGTCGGTGACTTTAATGCTCACCACACTGAATGGCTTGGCACTAGTGTCAGTGATTCTGCAGGCATTAAAGCCCACAACTTTTGCCTTTCACAATCCCTAACTCAAATAGTCAACTTTCCAAATCGCATTCCTGACAACTCGAATCATTTACCTTCTCTACTCGACTTATGTCTTGTTTCTGATCCTAGTCAGTGCTCAGTTTCTCCACATTTACCCTTAGGTGCTTCTGATCACAATTTGATCTCATTAAAACTAATATCTCATTCTTCTTCATCACATGAATCCCCCTATTATCGACCCTCTAACAACTACAATAAAGCTGACTGGGATTCTTTCTGTGATTTTCTTTGTGATGGCCCTTGGGTAGAAATCTATTGTCTTCTTGTCAACAAATGCACATCTTACATAACTTTGTGGATTCAGGCTGGCATGGAATCTTTTGTTCCCTCTCCACGATTCCAGGTCAAACCACACTCTTCTCCATGGTTTTCCTCACACTGTGCTGCTGCGATCAATAATCGAAACAGTTACTTCCATATTTATCAGCAAAATGATTCTCCAGAAAACAGACATCTGTTTATTACTGCTAGCAACCATTGTAAAAAGGTTTCGTCTAACGCCAAAGCCTGCTATTCTCAGGTCATGAAATCTTGTATCTCATCTCAAAAACTGGGCTCTGGTGACTTCTGGAGAATCTTTAATAGTATTAATAATAAGGGCAAATCTTTAATTCCACCTCTCTTGTTGTCCTTGATGGACAGTACTGTTCTTCTTGTTCTGTAACTTCAGGGGTTCCTCAAGGTTCTATCCTTGGCCCTATACTCTTTTTAATTTACATTAACAATCTTCCAGATATTCTCACATCTAAGGTGGCATTGTGTGCTGATGATACTACCATTTATTCTTGTCGTGATAAGAAACCAACACTCTCTGATTGCTTGGACATTTGAGCTTGAAAAGGATCTTACTTCTGCTACAGCATGGGGCTCACAGTGGCTGGTGAACTTCAATACAGATAAGACTCAATTTTTTCTGCAAATTATTATTGCAATAGTTTAGATCTTCCTAAATTTATAAAGGGTGATGTACTCGATGAGTCATCTACCCTTCATCTTCTAGGATTAACTCTTACTTCCAGCGTTTCTTGGAAATCTCTTTATCGAGCTTGTCACTTTCTTACTTCAGATTCTATTCTCTATCTCTATAAATCTCAAATCTGGCCCTGTATGGAATACTGTTGCCATATCTGGGGCGGATCTTTTAATGATGCCCTTTCTCTTTTAGACAAGGTGCAAAAATGCATTGTAAACATAGTTGGACCTGCTCTTGCAGCCAACCTCTAACCATTATCCCATCATCGTAATGTTGCTTCTCTTTCATTCTCGTGTAACTCGTCATTCAATTAAGTCTCATCCTTTTACTGTGACTGTTCCTAAGTGCTCTAAAAACGCTTATTTGTCTAGATTTTTTCCTCGAACATCAGCTCTTCGGAATTAGCTTCCTCCGTCATACTTTCCTGATTCATAAAATTTGCAATCCTTTAAGTCGTCCGTCAATCATTATGTTGCTCTACAATCTTCATCTTTTCTTTTTCAGTAACTTCCAACTCTAATTAGTGGTTGCTTGGAGCCCTGTTAGAAGCAAAGATGTTTAAAAAAAAAAAAAAAAAAGATCAATTAAAAAACTAAAAATAAATAAACACATTCAGATTATCTGCCTTCTATCATTTTTACCATAATTTAAAATTATAATTTATACTAACAACCGAACAAATTGAAACTTAGTTGGATTATTTGTGTTTTAGTAAAAAATAAAACAACCTCCTTGGCTATCGCCGCTTGAGTTTGAGCCTCCTTTACAGCAGATTCTTCAAGTTCTTTAGCATTAACAAGAGCACGAGTAACTTCTTGAAATCGCCGTTCTAAAGGAGCCATTTGGTTACGAAGCTCAGAAACTTGAAATTGATGCGCTTTATCAGCTTCTGAAATTTTTTTATTTAAATGTATCTTTTCAGCAGTAAGGGCTTCCACCTGTTTCTTAAAGTTCTCAATGGCCTCATTAGCAATTTTAATTTTCGACTGTAAATCTGCTTCAATTGAATCTTTTAACTAATTTTGTAAAAAAATAAAAAATTAATTCAACTTTATAAAAGTTTGTTTCTTTTTTATTAAACAAATATTTAAGTTTTAATATTTATCACTTTAAAGCAACAATCAAGTCTAAAAATTATGAATTACATTTGCAAGGGTTGTGATTGCATGCTCATTGGAATCACCAATTTCTTTGTATTGTTCCAAGTGCTTTTTTGTAGCAATAAGCTGTTCCTCCAAAGCTTTAAAAAATAATATAAAAAATTAAAACACATATAATGACTAATAAAACATAGTATTAGTTTAATAATAAATATACTTTTTTTTTCATTGATGTTGTTTGATAAAGTAAGTTCCATTTCTCTTAATTTTATTTTCAAAAGTTCAATTTCATGATGAGTTTCTTCATTTTCTATAAGCAAAAGATGATGGAGAAACTAAAGGTAGTTATTCTAGTAATCCCAGTTCAATAAAATTCATGTTGGGCAAATGGGCATGTATTAACTTTGAAATGCTTGTATATATCAAACTAATATTTTATAGAAAGAAAAAAAAAATATTAAAAATGTTAGTAAAAACTACTAACTAGTACAAAAGATAAAATTTTAATTCAAATAAAAAATTTGTATCATTAATAATAAACTTATTACAAAATTTTTTGTAACAAATCTTTGAATTGTTAATGACTTATGATCTCACTTAAATGTTAAATACAATAAGTAAAAGAAAATAGAAATACCAATGCCAAGAAATACAACTAGCACAAAAAACTTGCAGACATCTAAAGTGATTTTGTGTATTTATAACTTTCTGTCAATATTAGTAAAGATTATAACAAGCACCAATACTTTCTGCCGATATTTATTAAATATTAGTAAAGTATATTTATTAGATATTAGTAAAGATTTTTGTGTGTCTGATTCTTACTGGGTTATTGTGTGTATAAAACATTGGCATTTTAAAGACTCACACACAGTATTAAATAGTTCAGTATCTAATGAGAGTTAGCAGTGGCTGCTGTTTATCTGCTCTGTAGAGAATTATTATGCTTACCTGAAACACTAATGAAATAACTTTTTTTATAAAGTCATTATTATTTTACTACTATCTAACACAGAATGAAACTACTAACAATATAAACTTGTATGTATGCGAGTGTGTCACATTTTATTTGAATATAAACTTGTATGAATGTAAGTAGCCCCTTCTGCCCCCCTCTCCATGATTTTGACCAATTCAATCCCAAATACACCCAAAGAACTGTCAAATATAGCACACATTTAACGGTTTAGGACTGCTTTAGTGGCAAACAAGGCAGAAGGACACTATACTATCTACTTTTTTTGGAAGAAAATAAAATCAACAATTTGCCAAGCATATTTTACATTGATTTCTAAACTGATGACCAAAATAAAAAATTTAGATTTAGGATATATCGCTGAAATATTTTCAAAAACTCACTGAAAGCATGCTAAAACATATTGTAGTGGTGCTTAAGAACAAAAGGACTTTAAATAAATTTTGGTTTTATTTACCCGTTAATCTCAACTTATTAAAGAAAAAAAAAATTTAAATTATTAATTATATTATACTATTATTTATATATTATATATATGCAATATAAAATAATACAATTAATTCCAAATAACTTGAACCTCCAAGAGACCAAGGAAAATGGTTAGACTTAACGAATATTAGACTTTGGCTAATAGGAGATATAAGTTCAAGTTAAGACAATTTTTCTTTATTTAATGCTAAAGTATATACATTAAATTTACACCATTACACTAATGTTTCAATGAAAGTAGCAAAGGATTGTAATTACGCAGTATTGTCAAAAGATAACATTCAAAAAAGTTTAGCAACACAACTTTCTTATTATTTGGTAATATAATTGTGTCTAAAAGGTTGCGATGTTTTATTTAGAAATTCAGTAAAATAGAAAATTATTGCTTTTTTTAACGGTTTTATCATGATTTATCTTATAGAAGTTTTATTACGGCATTATTTTATGTCTGATAACAATCTATTTTATTTAAATCTAAATTCAATGAAAAAATTAAGAAAATATAAGGCTGCAGTTATTTATATTTTATATGAAATGACTTCTTCGTTAAAAAAAAAATTAATCATGTCATTACCTTTATTTCCAATACAAAAAGTTTGAGTTATCCGAAGAAATTTGCTGAAAGGGGATGAAAAAATGGTTCAACTTTACAAAGTTCGAGTTAGTGATGCAAATTTTCTGGTAAAATTTGTTTCAAAATTTACCAGTAAAATTTACAGGTAAATTTTAAATTGGAGAGGGTAAATTTTCCTTTAAAAAAATATTTTTCTTTAAGAAAAATAAAAATATGTGAAAAAAAAAAAATTTCAAAATTTTCCGGTAAAATTTACCATCGCAACACTAGTTCGAGTCATCCAAGGATCGACTTAAGTAGAAAATTTCAATATTAATTGGTTAGAAAACTTCGAAGGACCACATGAAATAGTTCGAGATAATAAAAGTTCAAGTTAACCGGTGTTCAACTTACCGGGATTTAACTGTATAAACATATTATACTACATATTATTTTGGTAATAATCTGACAAAAATGAAAACTTAAAAATAAAGCTTGTGTATAATTTATTTATATAAATTTTTGTATAACTGATAACATTTTACATACTTTTGAATATTGCTGAAATAAGAATGACACTTTCTAGTAGGTAGGAAAGCAAGATTCAGTTAAAAACTTGCTAAACAGCCATCCATTTGCAACATGACTCTATATTGATTGTCTCATGCTGCATATTAATAACAATAACTAAAAATAAAAAACCTTTGCTAATGTTTTCTCCTTGTAAAACAACTGCCAGTCGATTATCTGATGCTTGTGTAAGTGCTTCTAACTCTTTACACTAAAAAAATAAATAGGTAAACACCTTTATCTGCCAGTATCCTGTAGAAGTTCTATTTGACTTAGTATGATATTGTATGTCAAACTGTACAAATTTAATAAACAGGTATAATAAATAGGAATTTATAAAAACTAATAAATAAATATAAAATAATTCAAAGGCTTATGGTATTTTTAAGAATGTTTTTTAAAAACCTTACTTTTGCTTCAGATTGACTTAATTGTTGTTTAGTTTCTTCTAACTCCTTTAAATATTTTTTCTGTAACTCTGTTTCAACACCAAGCTTTACTTTCAGATCTTTACATTCATTCTTAAATAAATAAAAATGATTATTAAGTACATTATATGTTATTCATTGTTTAATTAGATATTGTTTAATAAAATACAACTTTTATCAAAGTTGTAAGTTTTTGTACTATATATATATATATATATATATATATATATATATATATATATATGTCAAAATATATATATATATATATATATATATATATATATATATTTATTTTTATATATATATATATATATATATATATATATATATATATATATATATATATATATATATATATATATATATATATATATTTATATATATTTATAGTGGGTAAATATATATACAATATACTTACCCACATTTTTAGCTGACCTAAATCCACATAGCTTTTTTCAAAAAGTAGAGAAAAAAACAAAGTATAATGTAAAAAACTTATCGCTGTCCCAACCCTAACCCGCAGTTGATGTAACAGCAACTCCCTTGTTGAAATTCTTTTTTATTTATATATAAAAAGTACCAGAGGCGGAGAAGAACCATTTGCTTTATATATAAAAAGTGCCAGAGGTAGAGTAGAGTCATTTGCTTTATATATAGCCTTTATTATCAGCAAGATGAAAATGCAATAGATAATGAAATTATACACTTATGACCTATTTTATCAATTATCAATAGTTATCAATCGATAATGTTGATAGCGAAGTTTTTTTTTTTTTTTTGACATCTTCATTTCCAACAAGGCTGCAAGTACCACTTTTAGAGTTGGAAGTTACTGGAAAAAAAACAAGTAACACGGGAATGAATTTTATTGTATGGCACAAGAGATCCTAGCTCTTTTGAGCAGTGCTCATTATAGTATTTTTAGAAAAGAGAAAGAGAAGCAATATTACAACGATGTGATAATGATTGGAGGTTGGGTGCAAGAAAAGGTCCAACTATGTCTACAATACATTTTTGCACCTTGTCTAAAAGAGAAAGGGTATCCGTTGAAGATCTGCCCCAGATATGGCAACAGTATTCCATACAAGGAAGGATTTGAGATTTGTAAAGATAAAGAATAGAATCCTGAGTAAGAAAGTGGCAAGCAAAATAAAGAGATGCAACCTTGGCAAATGCTAATTTTGCAACAGATATGATATATGGTTTCCAAGAAAGATTGGAAGTAATAGTTAATAATCAATAGCCCAATTTTTGGGTTGAAAAAGGAGATTTCGTGACATGTGAATAGCGGACTTTGGCACTAGACAAAACCTTTTTACAATGGTTTATAGCAAAGGAGAGTAGATGTCTGTGTAGTGGTATCAAATCTTAAATAGTAATTGAAGGTGTTGAAACATTTACTTTATAAAAAGTTTATAAGTAAATGAAATCTTTTAACAAAACTGTCCTCTAATCATTGCATAACAAATAAAAAAGCATTCTTCTGAAAGTTTTGAATGTGGATAATTTATTATTAAAATAAAAAATGAAAAAGAAAAATTTTTTAAATCAAGAAAACATTTAAAATAATTAGTTTTGTCAAAGTAAATCTGTTCAATTCAAAACTAAATCATAAGATACATAAAATGAAATTATCATTATACATATTACATATAAATTATACAGAATTATTATACAGAATACATAAAAAGAAATTATTACTATATTATTTTAAAGTTTATAAATAAATTTATGTTTATTATAAATTCTACCATTTGAGAATTGTAAAGAAAAAAAAAAATGAATTTTGAAAGCTGTTGAATACTAAACATTAATATATTTGATACTTAAGTTTAAAAAATCTAAAGACTAAAAAAAAATATTTTTTAAAGTTATATTATAACAATAAATAAAGTATAGATAAAAAATATTTAAAGACAAATTTCATGATTACTTAGTGATTTTAACTTAAAATATAGTAACTGTATATATTAAATACTAAATAGCTTATTTTTAGCCATAGATTTTGAAAACCATAGATGTTAGAAATTATGGCTTCTGGAAAATTATTGTCAGCTAAAATCAAAATAATATTTAACAGTACTTCATAACTACCAAACAGTTAGTTTTAAAATCAAAATAATATATTACAGCTTACCTCAAGCAATGAAACGTTTGATTTCAAATTATGCTCTTCATTACTAAAATTGCGTCTAATAACTTTCATTTCTCGTTGCAAGGCTTCACACTGTTTACTTAAACTAATTCGAGTGTCAAATTCTTGTTTTTCAAGGTTATTCTATAATTTTTCAAAACATCATAGATAGATTTTAAGAATAATTATTTTTATTTAGGACATTAGAAAAGTTCCTAGAATCCCTATGAAAATAAAAATAAATCAATTTTTTCTTTAATTTTATTTTACTTAACATTCAAAATAATATCTATCAATATTCCTAAAAAGTTGCATGAATTCGAGCCATTCATCAAACATTTTTTTATACTCTTATTTAGGTATATTTTTTGAAGTAGCTTGGTTAAGTGGTTTTTTGAAGTAGCCTAGTTAAATGGTTTTTTGAAGTACCTTGATTAAGTGGTTTTTTTCAGCTCCAGTATAGTCACCAAGATTTTTAAAGTCAAACAGCCAATAATCAGATAGAGCTAAGTCTAGAGAGTACAGCAGGTACCAAACTATTGTGATTCCAGCTTGGTTAAGATAAATTGTGATGGTTTGAAAAAAATAAAATCATGACAAAATTTTGAGTGTATGTTACAGGTCCTTGCTTTTTTATTTTGCATACTCAACTCTATTCTTGTGATTTTGATTGGTTAACTCATGGGGTTAACATCCAACATGATGTTATTTTTATTTTTTTTAATTTGTGCTGTGAATTTCATTGGTTATAAAATTAATAATCAATTTCAGGGCTCCAATTATATCATGCGTTGCATGAGAGTTTTCTTCATTAATGACATGCACACAACTCAGAGCAGAGATCATCTTTGAAACTCTCTCTAACATTTTGAAACAGAGCAACATACTCGGCAACTGTATAATACTTTGGTGTTTGGTCATCATAAACTAATATCAATTCATTGGTTATGGGTAGAGCATAGATTTTAAAATATGCTCAATACTCGGCATTTTAAAATTTTACTCTTAAATGTATTAAATAAAAATTAAACAACTTTTTTAATACACAATCAAAAAACATCAACAAGTACTAAAAATTTACATAATTAAATACAGTTTAAAGTGATATATAAATATTTAATTATTTCCTGTCTTATTGAAACTTTAAAGAAGAAGTTCTACAAACTTTTCTAATGACCTAAGTATAAACAACAAACATGTACAATATTTGTAAACATAATTTAAAGAATAAGAAACTGAAATTAAAAAAAAATTTATCAAAGAAGTGGAAATATAAAAGTAACTTAAAACCTGAATGGTTTGCAAATTCGCAAGTAAAACCGACTGACTTCTATGTTGATCAAGTAAAGATTGATTTTCTTGCATCAATCTTTTTTCAGCTTCTTGGATAAGATATTTTTCAGTTGAAAGTGATTTTAATGAGACCTCACAGGTAATCAGCTTTTCACGCATTTCATGATAACTCTAAATTTTATGACTCATAAAATAAAATAGTACTTAGTAATAAACTAATAATACTATCTACTTTTATTACTACTATCTACTACTTATTAACTTTATATAATAAAGATAAAAAATTGTTGCAAGATTCAAGTTGAGCATATTGCAATCACAAAAAAGTAATAATTGACCACAAAATATTAGAGTTGGCAAGGAAATGTCAAAAATGAATTACTTTTAAATAATGAAGTCATATTTTAAAATTCTTTTTGTTTTAAAAGGTGAGAAAAGATTATGCTACATAATTTATATATGTATATTGATGAATAATTGATCATCAATGTATATTTATTGATCATCAATATCATAATATAATTATGTATAAGGATGTATAATTCATCATCAATTGATATCTTTATTAAAATGATTATGTTGACTTTACAGACTTTTTAAACTACATATATTTGCTATTTCATTGTTTGTGAATAGAAGTGTATAAAACGTATTAGTGTATTAATATGAAAGATATATTACAGCTGCTTTCAAACTTGATGTTTACTACTAGGATTAACCAAAATATTTTTACCATTCTAAACTGAGCAATGGTTTTATTATGAAATAATTGTCATTTTTATTAACTGGCCAGATTATGTCATTAATATCATTTTTTATAGCCTGGCTGTATTTATATTATAAATATACCAATATTGAAAAAAAATTATTACACTCCTTACAAGCATGATTTAATGCTCCTATTTTATATATCTATTCCTATTGGGCAAAAAATAATGGAGTAAGTTTCTTATTTTTGTACAATGCAAAATTCCCAAATGTTCATCATAGTAATAAAAAAAAATCATGTGAGGCTCAGATTTAAAGGGTTGAAATGAATTAAGTTGATCGATTTTTATGTTAAAAAAAGCATTGTCAATAACAATCAAGATTATTCATTCAAAAGTTAAAACTCTTTTTTTAATTTTCTAATTGAAGTCAGTTATTCTCTAAATTTTCTAAACGAAGTCAGTTATTCTCTAGATTTTTTAATTGAAGTTAGTTATTCTCTAGATTTTTTAATTGAAGTCAGTTATTCTCTAGATTTAATAAATGAAGTCAGTTATTCTCTTGATTTTTTAATATTTTTAATTATTCTTATTGTTCAAAAACTCTTTATTTACATTTTTACTGTTCATCTTAAGCTAGGGAAGTTAAAAAAATCTTTGCATATTAATAAATAATAATATACTTTAAAATAAGTTATTATTTTAAAGTATATTATTTATTTTATTAAAGGAAATAAAAATACTTTTGGTAAACTAAATTTGCCATTAAAGTACACTTAGAATAACGACAAGTATCATTTATGTTATATTTGCATAAAACATAAAAGAAGATAATTAAATATACATAAAATATTATAATATTCTTTAATTTTATTTATAAATAAAAAAGTTTAATTTACTAAAACAATATTTATAAATACATAAATTAACTTTTAATTTACAAATACAAAATTTACGTAAATTTTGGATTTGTTAATTAAATAAAAAAATTAATTTTTGTATTTAATATACATTTATATATTTAATTACCTTATTTATCAGATAATTAAGTGCCCTGATTAAATTTACTTGCTGCCCTTGTGTGGTAAACAAATCTCATTGCGCCCCTTAAATGTCTTTGTTGCTTATTTAAATTAATTCTAAAATATTGCAATGAAAATTCTTTCAACTACAATTATATTCTACCAAAATTGGAGAGCCAAACAAGTTTCTCATTTAAAAGCTATCGAGTTATCCAAAACATTTAAATTTAAAATCTATAGATTTAAAGTTTTTTTACATATTGTTGATGACGTTTTAAAAACCATAAACATCATGTTTAATGCAATTTTAAATCACTATAAATTTATTTAAAGTTTTCACATAAAAATTTATTCAATGATAAAATTATAACACAAAACTAGATGAACAAAATTATAAAATCTATATAAAAAAATATTATTCAAGTATTTTAAAACTTTTAGTTTTATAATACTTAAGTATTTAAAAACTTAAATATTTAAAAACATTTCAAACAATACATATTGTTTTTATTGACAGCTAATAAATAAGTTGTTTCAGCTATTTAAAAAGTTACAAGTTCACCACACCTAAATTCCCAATATCGCGTAAAAACGCTGAATAAAATTTTTTCTTGGCTACCACTCTGGACACCTACATGTTCATCATTTTGCATTATTATATATATATATATATATATATATATATATATATATATATATATATATATATATATATATATATATATATATATATATATATATATATATATATATATATATTTATATATACACTATATATTGTTATATTAATTCTTTTTTAATTGTAGATGAATAGAAGACAAAGATACACTTATATATAAAAAGCAGATTGCAACCTGGTTGAGTATGTGGAAAAATATTGTTTGTAAAACTAAATTAAGTTTTCTCAATTAAAACATTCCATCCTTAAAACTATTTTATTATTGTTTGGGTCACTGACCAATTTAATATTTAATTGTTAAATTTGAAAAAACTTGCAAAGAGAATTTTAGAAGACATTCTCTTCACAAATTTTTAACAATTGCATATAATAATTATATCTAAATGGAAACAACAGTGACATCCAATGGAAATACAGTTACAAATAAAGTGACAGTATTACTAGATTTAAATATACTAGAAATTGGAAAATAAAGAAACAGCAAAATAAAAGATTTAATATACAGCTTCCTGAAAATCAAACATAAATCTAGCAACAGTATCAATCAAATTTAGAAGATGGTGCAAGCAAGGAAGAAAATAAGTCATAAACATTTTTTATAGTCTAATATTATTTAAATTTTGTAAAGATAGTAAATAGCATAAAAAGTAGAAACATTGCAAACATTCTATTGCAAACATTCTATTGTAAACATTCTATTGTAAACACTCTATTGTAAACATTAAACCAGTAAATAAAAAGTAAATTATAAATAATTTAAATTTAAAAAAATAATTATCATAATTCTGTTTAAGATTTTTCCAAAAGAAAATATTAAATTCAAGTATAAACTTCAACTTACATATTTCGAAAAAATTTAATTTGAATTATTAAAACCAAACTTTTTTTCTCTTGCTTTATTTTATTGCAAAACAATAGAACGAAAAAATTGAATGAAAACATAAACATGAGAACCCAATGAATGAAAAAATTAACTATACTTAAATTTTTAGTAATATGCAAAAAAAAAATATTTTTTGCACTCATTTTTCTGTTTGCTCTGTTTTAATAGTTTATCAATTATCTGAACATAAAATCTAGGTGAGATGGTTTTACAGCTTCTAATATGTCTACATAGTAGTAATAGACTGTCCACATGTCCATATATAGTTACATCTTGGACAAAAACATCCATATGTAGTAACAGTGCAGACAAAATCATGTTTATAATAAAGTCCTAAAGCCTAAAATTCCAAAAAAGTCAAACCTCCTAAACTTTTACTTTATTTTTTTATTGAAACCATTTAATCTACTCAAAAATCTGTTTAATTACTAAAGACGAAGGCAAACTTCCTAGAACCATTCATAGTGGCTTTAAAATTGTCAAGTTTTTGCAAATTTTTTTTTTTTTCGAAAATGCTTATCCTCAAAATCTACATTACTTTTTTCAATTAACAAAGCTTTGGACTATTTTTATTTTAAATAAATATATTAACTTAGTGCTTATAAAAAGTATATGTTTTATTTATATATTTGTATTTAATTTATTCATAATATGTCTTTGAATTGTTGGTATTTTAAAGGTGTTTTTTTAAATTTCCTCATCTTGCTTTTTCTAAATGCTGCTCAAAAATTGTTTCATTTTCTGATTTTTGCATTTACTAAACAACAGTTATTTTTCAAAAAAAAACAAAAACAAATGTGACCATGTATTCTTTATGATATATTTTTTAGTTCAATCGACTTTTTTTAATTTTTATAAAAGCAAAAACTTTTTTTGCTTTTATAAAAAGAGTGATTTAAAGTTAAGATATTTGTTTAAGGAACATAGTTTTTTTTTTTTTAATTTTGTTAAACACATCAAACCATTAATGTTTAAAATAAATTTTTTAAAATTATTTAATTGTTTTCAATAAAGGAAAAAAAAATGAAAATCATTCCACTATAAATACATAAAAATCAAATATTATGGTATTCGATTCCAACCAAATGCCGCCCTCTTGAAATTAGAATTAATGATATTTAGGAAGTATAAAGGTTGTTTAATAATATTAAATAAAATCAGCTGTGACTAGCTATAACTTAGACTTAAAATCGATTTTGAAATTTCAAGATTTTAGACTAATTTAATTTTTACTTTACAATGCATTGTGACATGAAAAAAAATGTCTGGAAATTTGAAGTTTATATGATATTGAAGACTAATTAGTTAATAATTGCAGCGATTTGATTGCAATTATGTTCCGAAAGAAATAAAATTATTTGAATAAACTTACATTAAACTATAGAAATTTAAATTTTCTCTTGAAGTGGCATTATTAAAACTCTTATCTTATAAATAATCAAGTTTTCTTATAAAAATGTTTAATAACATAACTCGACTTAAAGTATTTGAAAAAATTAAAGACACAATTTCATCACAACTTACGTCAAGAGAAATCATAGACCAGTATAATAGTATGCTCAAGAACAAATTAAACATTTCCATCAATTTAAATGATGATTTTACTTGTTTTGAAAAAGCTCTTCTCAAATTTTTATGCAAATGCTGATCAAATTTTAGCAGAAAATATTTTCAAAATAAGAGCAAGTTTTTAAGTGGCGAGTCATTTTGGCTTAATAAAATTAATAATAAAATTTTTCCTTTAATTAATAATAAAATTTTTCCTTTAATTATTCAGCAACCTAGCAAACAATCATCACAAACCGTTGATTTAAATGTTTCTTGTTTAAATGAACAGTCATTTGGGAGACTATGTCAGAAATATGAAAAAATGTCCTGCCGAAGTAAACGTGGACACGCATCCATATTGTTAGTAAATCATGATCATGATAAAATCTTACAAGAAACAGAAATGGGGTTAAAATTCGCAACAACAAAAAAAAGTGTTGTTCTGATGGTATTTATATAGATAAAAATGGAATGAGAGGTGAAGTTCCACTGAAAGAATTGTTATACCATACAGCTCATCAAATGCTGCAACTAACTACTTTTAAGAACACAATATCTCAACTTGATTCCCATGAATCCTGTTTAGGAATGACTTTATATTGCAAATAGGGCTTTGACGTTGCATGTAGTTAAAAGCAGTATAAATAAAGATTTTCCATCCAAAAAACAACAATGATGAATGTAATGATTTAATGTTTGATCAAAGCTTATTTTCTACTTGCTTAGTGCCACTTCAGTTATCGTATGGTGTTATGACAATTTGGGAAAATCAAGTGCATTCTTCAACGCGATTCTGCCGCCCACTAAGAATTCATTAAATTGCTAAAAACCCTTTAGTTTTAAGAGAGGAAAAAAAATACTATGATAAGCAAATCAATATGCTCATTACACGCATGGATTCGATGTTTTGAGTGTATTCTACATGTAAGTTATAGACTTGACATTAAAGAGTGGCAAATATGTGGACCTGAAGATATACAATTAGCAGCTGCAAAAAAATTGTTTGTTCAGCATGAGTTTGCAAAAATTGGCCTTATTGTTGAAATGCCTCTTTAAGGCAGATCTGGGACATCAAACGATGGCAATACAATTTTCACGAATAACAATTTTTTGAATAAAAAAATTAACACAGCCAAATATGAAACATATAAGAAAAATGTAATAATGAAAAAGCAAATATTTTTGAAAATATGGAAAAATATGGAAAAAGCAAATATTTTTGTTCGAGAGAACTCATGGTTTTACATGCCAGCCTTAATACACAAACTACTCATTCATAGTAGTCTGAAAATATCTAGATTTATGCTACCAATTGGAATGTACTCTTAAGAAGCAATTGAAGCTCGAAATAAAGATAATAAAAATATTCGCTTATTCATTTGATTGAAAAGCTACAATGGCGGACTAATTTTATTATTTAATGCGTTTGAGTGACCCAATTCGTTTATCTCTAAACTATGCAAGTTTAAACATAAAAAAAGAATCTAGAAGGAGATGCAGTTGATCTTCTTTTTCAAGAAACTGAAAAGGAAAATAAAAATGATGCTAATGATGATATATATGTGGATGAAGAATATAATGAGTTGGTTGAGGATGATGATTTTGATGATAGAAAAGAGGAACTAAAACCAATAAACATAAATGAAATAAGAAATTTAAATGAGCAAACTGACATTATCGAATCATCTGAAAATAAAAACACTGATTTACCATTTTATTGCTACGCTGGCTTTAAATTTACTGACTAAAATTTTATTTATATTATTTCTACCTTTTGATTTGAACAAAATTATTATGTGCACTTATTTGTAAAATAGGAATTAATTTTTAACCTTGAGCTATAAAAAATAAACTCTCAGTTTTAAATATTTATTTAATATTAACAATATAAAATATAGTTAGTCTAATTCACCAAAAGTCTATATAAAAGATGTTAGTGATAAATGGTATAATTATTTATTAACATTTACAGATTATGAAAGTGTCTTCAATTTTCTTATAGAGTCTACATTAATTTTCTATGCTAAAGGCTTTTTAAAGTTTAAAGTTTTTTACAATTTTTTAATGCAATTAGCTTAAATAATTAGTTTTTATTATCATATAAACTTCAAAAAACAAATAAATTTTTTCACGTCACAATGCATTGTAAAGTAAAAATTAAATTAGTCTAAAATCTTGAAATTTCAAAATCGATGATTTTGAAATTTCAAGATTTGAAATTTCAAAATGACAGTTGATTTTATTTAATATTATTAAACAACCTTTATACTTCCTAAATATCATTAATTCTAATTTCAAGAGGGCGGCATTTGGTTGGAATCGAATACCATAATATTTGATTTTTATGTATTTATAGTGGAATGATTTTCATTTTTTTTTCCTTTATTGAAAACAATTAAATAATTTTAAAAAATTTATTTTAAACATTAATGGTTTGATGTGTTTAACAAAATTAAAAAAAAAAAAACTATGTTCCTTAAACAAATATCTTAACTTTAAATCACTCTTTTTATAAAAGCAAAAAAAGTTTTTGCTTTTATAAAAATTAAAAAAAGTCGATTGAACTAAAAAATATATCATAAAGAATACATGGTCACATTTGTTTTTGTTTTTTTTTGAAAAATAACTGTTGTTTAGTAAATGCAAAAATCAGAAAATGAAACAATTTTTGAGCAGCATTTAGAAAAAGCAAGATGAGGAAATTTAAAAA
Organism: Hydra vulgaris; assembly: GCF_038396675.1. Lineage (NCBI taxonomy): Eukaryota > Metazoa > Cnidaria > Hydrozoa > Anthoathecata > Hydridae > Hydra > Hydra vulgaris. Next base: position 24,969,605 of record NC_088934.1, on the reverse strand, counting down.
AACACCTTTAAAATACCAACAATTCAAAGACATATTATGAATAAATTAAATACAAATATATAAATAAAACATATACTTTTTATAAGCACTAAGTTAATATATTTATTTAAAATAAAAATAGTCCAAAGCTTTGTTAATTGAAAAAAGTAATGTAGATTTTAAGGATAAGCATTTTCGAAAAAAAAAAAAATTTGCAAAAACTTGACAATTTTAAAGCCACTATGAATGGTTCTAGCAAGCTTGCCTTCATCTTTAGTAGTTAAACAGATACATTTTTGAGTAAAGTTAAGCATCTATGTATATAATACAAAGAAAAAAAAAATTTAGAAGATTTGACTTTTTTGGGACTTTTGGCCACATAAAGAAAATTCTGGCCTACTGTGCAGTGCAGATAAAATTATGTTTATAAAACAGTAACAGTGCAGACAAATCATGTTTATAATATAGTAACAGTGCAGAAAAAATACTTGTTTGCAGAAAAAGTGAAGAAAAAATACTTGTTTGGCAGATTCAGTTTACAGCAACAATAATAAATTTTTAAATTTTCTTAGTTTTCAAAATTTGGATTTAATTAAAAAAAAATTAAAAAAAAAATAAAAATACTTGTTTGGCAGATTCAGCCTCTACTCTATACTTGCTAAGACTATTAGTAATACTTTGACATTTTTCCTCTAAAGCTTTTATTTCCTTTTTGTAGCCTTCTGCAGTGGTCATCAAAATGGAGTACTTTTCATTTGAGAAATCCAACTAAAATATTTTTAAAAAATATAACAAGCTAAAATTACCATTCATTACTTTATATAATGTAATATTATGTATCATGTATTGAATATTATATTTTAAAATATTTTTTATGTAAAAAAAAAAAAAAAAAAAAAAAGTAATTAAGTCTTAAATTCTCTTAATTTCAATAGGAGGAAAAGTATGAGTTGATTCAAAAGTATAATATTGAAATGTGTTATTAGTAAATTAAATAAGGTTTATTCTAATCAAAGGGTCAGGATATACAAGTTATATTATAATTTAAAATAGCAATAGTTTGACTTATTATCTGAAATATGTATATCTTAAATATATAAATTTCGCAATATCTTAAAATATATAGCTCTCGCAAATAGAAATTTAACTGCAATTTTTCAATTAACTGTCAGCCTAGAAGTCACCATAACAACTTAAAATAAATCTTTTTTTTTATGTTTATTATGTATCATATAGCTCTAGAAATACTATTATTATGGTAGTGTAGCTTTAAAAACAAATTAAAATTGTCTTTAACAAAAAGTTAAAAAAGCAAAGAAAAATTTGGATTAACATTATTAGTCTAATAATGTCTAATAATAAAAAAATTCAAAAATAAGTAAAAAAATTAATGTTACTATTAAAAATATTTTGAGATTGTTGTTAAAATGTAATGATTTTTAAAAACATTTTGATAATGCTGCTAAAATTCAATGTGATGAAAAATAACTATTTTTATGTAAGGAATCATCCATAAATTATGCAATTCAAAATATATTTTAAAAAAGAAGTAGGAGAGATATTAAGGTCTTTTACGCAGCGTTTTTCATCAAACCTAATGGGTTCATAATCATAACCTAATCATAACCTAAAAATTTTGATTTTTAATTTTAATTAAGATTCTGCAAAGGAAAACTTTTGATCTTTTTTTTTTTTGTTTATTGTGAAAGTTTGCGTTACATATTTATGGACAATCCCTAATAGAAGAAAATAGTAATTTGTAAAAAACTATTATATTTATTATTAAATAACCATATTTATATGAAACTATTTTTAAATTTTTGCTTCTTTCAAGATGATTAGTAAAAGAAGGGGGGGGGGGGGATCCAAAATTAACTGTTTTTTGGATTTTGTGTAACATATTTTTCTTAATTAATTTTTTTTGCTGATTTCGAATTATTCAATTCTTTTTTTTTTTTCATTATAAATATTTCCACTTCTATTTCAATAAAAGTGATTACTTTGACAAAACAATCAGTTGTTAAACTAAATGAAATCATTATTACACATCCTGAAAATCTGGGACCTTATGCTGAAAAAATTTCCCATCAAAATTCTTTTAACCAATGATTGTGCATGTTACAAGGTTCTCTTAATACCAAAAATTGAAATCATAGTTTGAAATGCAGAGATATTATAATTTAGACATTTTATGCAGAAAGTTAAATTTGACAGTTATTTAATAATAGATACACCTCTTGAAAATGCACTTTACAAGCTTTTATTTATAAAAGTGATAATTGATTACACTTAATTTCGGATTGGTACTTATCTTTACCAATCCAAAATTTAAAATAAGCCTATCTGGAATTTCAATCATTTTTGTGAGCTTAGAGAATTCACTCAGCATATCCCTATCAAATACTTATTGTTTAGGTTAAATTTAAAAAATTAATTTAATCTATTAAAAAAAACAACCATGCAAAAAATATCTATTAAAATATTCCAAGATATAACACCTAACAGAGCATATAAATTGTCAGGTCAGGTTACCCTGCTACTGGTAACATGTAACTCAGTACAATCTGCTTTATGTCCTGCTGCCTTGTAGGATACAGTTTTTTAGGTAAAGGCTAGGAGAAGCCAACTCCGACTTAACACACCCCCTGCCTTAGGGTTCTTGGTTGAATAAAGGCTATAGATAATGTCTCAATATAAATACTCATCTTGGGAAGATGTTAAATGCATCCGGCTATTTTCTTGTGGAAGGTCTCCTAGGCAAAAACTTAAGGGGTAAACAGAATCAATCTGTTGACCATCCACGCACCCCTTCTTCGTCTATTAGGCTGGCGTAGATGTATTTTTAATACATTGTTTCCAGTTTAGGATGTTGAATGCTGGATCTTCTCGACTCTATGCATGGATTTTGCTTGTGTCTCTGTTTTTATGACTAGGCAACTCATTCTATTATCTCCTAACGAGGGTACAGCTCCAAAATTCAGTTTTATGGTTCTGGGGCCAGCTGATAGTCAGGTTTCCCGAACTCTGTGGTAGCTTTCAGAGAGGCTGATTCCATCAATAGCTGAAAAATATCAAAGTATTGACAGTGCCATGTTGTGCATGGATGGTGTTCCTGTTTGTACTTTTGGTGTGCATTGTCATAGCCAACTTTGGAGCCCTTTGTTACGGCTTAGGGTTTATTAATGGTAATGAGACAATGGCGTTGACATTAATGGTAATGAGACAATGGCGTTGACCTTGTATACAAGGAAAACGTCATGACATGACGTTTTCTTTGTATACAATGATGAGGATGTCCACAAGCAAGCACAGATAAGCAAGTTCATTGAAATGTGGAGAGTGTTTCTCTTTTTCATAGGTTTTGAGAATTTTGCAAATCAAACAATCACACTGTCCTGTTTGCCTTGTGATGGCTTTTACAACAACGGAGTCAAATTGAACAGTCCTGGAAAAATTTTATCACTTGGCTCATTGATCTTGAATTGACAACTCATGGAAATTCCAGAAGGCACACAATCATCACTGAAGCTCAAAGTATTTGAGATAACCTCGTGAATTTTCTTCTGGTAAGATTCTGTCAAATGCCTGACAGCTTTTTTCATACAGATTAAGCAAACAGATTTTCTGTGTGGGGTTCTTTCTCAGAATCAAGAGTTCTGAGGTTTGATGTTGACTCTGACCAGATAAGCGGCATTGGTAAGGAAGGAAGTGTAACTTTCTAGTTAAATTACTGTTCCACTGTGTTTTATGATAAGACGCTTAGTTCTTCTTGGAGCAGCTTAATAGCTAAAAAAAAAGTCATCATAGGTGATTGTGGTTTGTTGTGAAGACTTTCCAAACTTGGTAGAAACTTCAAGTTATTTTCCTTTTTTTCTGTAGATGTAAGACAGTATTTTTTTAATTATGATTTTATATATAGCGGATCTTCGCTGCAATGTTCTACTATTTTTTGATTATTTCTAAAATAAACATCCCATTCATTGATCGTTTTTAACATTTAACAGATCTTTCACTTTTCAATATATTTATTGACATCTGATTCGCATGTAAATCGGCTACCGTGTAATTTTAAACAAGCTAAAATATAATATCTCTTGGATGCCTAATGTAAAGCTTCTTTTTTGGCTAACCAGCTCTGTCTCAATTGTTTCTGTCACTGGTTTTGACTGTATTTTATATTTTTAAGTTTTTAATGAGACACATTTCCCAAAACATTTCTAAATTACCTGAATCTTGATTTCACAATGGTTTGGATATTTAAGTATATTATCACGAGAAACTTTTTGTTACTGACAGTATTTCCGTAGCTGATTGCAATGAGTGCCACGCTGATGCTTAAGTTTAATGTTATTTGTAATTGTTTTACAAATTGCCAGATTAAAAACGTAACACATTTTTCAATTATTGTATCGGTTTTCAAACCCATAATACTTCCTTATCTTCTGTTGAAGAAATATATCTAAATTTTGCTAAACTATTTACAAAAATGATACAATTACCCAAGTTTTTTGATGCGAATATGCGAACTGCTTTTACGACTACTAAGCAGTCAATTTTATTTAATGAAAACTTCAAAAGGATAATTTATTGTTGACTAAAAAAATTAATGATTTAAGACAAGTATAAAAATAACTCTGAGTAAAAGCTTTGTATGATAAAATTCTATAACTATAAATATATTTCTAAAAAAAGTTTATTAGTTTTGATATATATGTATACTAGTTTATGATTTATATATATACTAGTTTGTTAGTTCTTGTTGCAATATTTTTTATTTTAATTCGTATCTAAATTCAGTTTACAAACTTAATAGCAAAGTACTTTCTAGTGAAGTAAATCGAAGCAAACTTTTACACTAGACAAGACTTATTATTGTCTAAAAGTAACATTCATTTTAATTCAAAGTTATCTAATCAAAATTTAAATTGCATAAATTTTAACATAAAGTTGCCACATAACTCAAAGTTTTACACGTTGCAAAGATTTCTAGTTTTTTAAGTTTTGAAATATTTTTAAAATGTTAAAAAATGAAGTAGAAGGTCAACCGCAAAAAAATAGCAAAAACTGAACTGTTTATTGAACTTTTCTTGAAAAAAATTAAGAATAATTGGTTAAACAAAAAATATATAGAATTTTAGAAACCCTCCTCCCCAATGATTAGTGCCTAATCAGTGCAACTTAAACATCCTTAATTTTCATAAAATAAATAATACAATATATGCAACAAATAAAAACCCTTAATTTACCTGCGCTTTAACCTGATTGTTTTCTGTACGCAATAATGACAGTTCTTCTAATTGTTTTTCTATTATTGACTTAATAGATAACTCCTTGTTAGATGCTTCCTCTTTATACTTACGATATTCATTTATGTTTTCTTCTAAGTCAGCCTTAAGTTTATTTAGTTCAGCCTCTAAGTCAACAGCAGCAAGTGAAGTTGATGTCGACGAAACCTCACCCTAAGTATAATTTCACTTAAATATATGCTAAATCAGTTGTAATATATAATTTATAACAAATAAAATGAATTCAAAAACTCTTTTTGAATTCATGGATTATGAAACTATCAAAATTGATTTAGATAAAAAAACGTAGCAAACAAATAAAATTCTACACACCACCATAGTATTTCCAGCTTTGCAAAGAAGTTTATACATATCTCTTTGACGTATAATTTGTTGCATCTGAAAAAATTGCAAAAAATGATTTGATAAACTAAGAACTTCAGAGTGAAGTTGTTATTATATAAATAATGAAGAAAACTTTTTAAGCTACCATTTCTTGTTGAGTTTTTTCATTTTCTTTCAAAGTATTAAGATCATCTCTTGCATTAGCAAATTTTCTTTTTAATTCTTGAATGCTAAAAACAATAAAGTTTAACTATTTAAAAATAAAATTTATTTTTTAAAATGACACTTAATTCACTGTATAAATTAAAATAAAAACATTTATTCAAAATAAAACTTTATTAAATAATTGCTTTATGTTTTATTTTTACATTCTGTAATGACATTTGCAGTGGTTAAATAACAATTTTCAGAAGATTATGGAAATATTTGACTTGATTTGAATTTTCTTTCTTTATTTAATTAGTTAGGTATTTTTTTATTTTAATTACATAATAATTTTAATTACATGATTCTCTATATTTTTAACTATATATTTATAAATTTTATTAACTATGTTAATATATTTTATATGTACGAAAAACCAACTAAAAGTCATGATTTATTACAAGAATATTTAATAATAGAATATTTGATTGAAAAAGTGAAACGTAAACAACTGTTATAATCAATGTCAAAATTAAATATTTAAAAGTGGATTGTAAATTACACAACATAATACTGAAATTAAAAGATAAAAATCAAAAAATATATAGAACATGTAATTCTTTGGTATAGAACATGTAGTTCAAACTACAGAGTACATTATAATACAAATGTTTTGCTTGTGTGTGTGTTTGAATTGTAATTGGCTTTTATCTTTATTTTATTTTTTTTATGTTTTTCTCTTTGCAAGGTCAACGCAGATAATGGTCATGTTTTTTTAACCATTGAAAAAAAGAAAGAAAAACTGATTTAATTATTAATTGTTTCAAATGAAGAATTCAAAAATATCAAAAGAAAAGAAGATTAAAAAATTAAAAACATAATATAAAAAAAGAAACTTTTAACAAAAAACACTCAAAATTAACATTTAAAAAACAAATCAAAGAAAATTCAAACATCGATTTTAACTTAACAAGAAAAAAAAAAAAAAAGAAAAAAAAAAAGAAAAAATAGATAATAAAAAAAAGATAAGTTGATAAATTAATAAGAAGATAAGAGAAGACCAGTTTATTAAAAGAGAAGATAATTTTTATAGTTTTTATTTTTGCTATTGTTGTATTCATTATTTTTTATCATATTTTAAATATTACACTATTATTTTTTTTTTATATTACTACAATTTATTAATTGGATTACTTATTTTAATATATAATATCAAATTTCTTTTTTTATTGTTATTATATTTTTAATTTACATTTCTCTTGACTTTGATTAGTTTTTTTAACTTATTTTTTGATTTTATAACTTTCTTCAATACTACTGTTTTTGTTATAGTTTACTGTTTGTTTAGCTTTTGCATTATTGTTAAAATACCATTATCATTATTATTTATTACAATTGTTAGTTTTTTCGATGTTGTAATCAGTTGTTCCTAATAATCTATTCATATGCATTACTTTATTTTAATAATTTTTAATAATATAGCTATTTACTTCCAACTTGATGTTTCTTACATTCTCTCTAATATTGCGGCTCCACTATGGCTTTAAACTGTCATTTGTGTAAAAAATTAATTAGCTAAAATTGCCGCTCTTAATGTAATTTTTGTTTATTTTGGACTCATACAAAATGTAACAGGCTTAATGATAATAAGTACAGTTTACTACAATAAGGTCGCTCATTGCAGAACTGTGTAAACTGTATTAAGTGTCTTTCCATTCACAGATGTACAAGCTAATGAATTTAAATTGCTATTTTCTTCTGATAAAATTCTCAAAACTTTTGATTTACCTCTGTCTACAAACCTTTTCCCGTCTTTTCATTAAAATAAAGTCTCTAATCAAATTAATAATTATGTTTCATTTCGTATTTTAGATTCTGAGGAAGAAATTTCTACTTCATTAGACATAATATTTACAAGCACTTAATAAAATAAGCGCTCTCTCTTTTTTTCATCTAAACATATCATCGTTACAAAAACATTTTGAGAATGTAAACATAATACTATCATTAATTAATTTTGATCTTTCCATTATTGGTATAATTGAAACGAGGTTAAAAAAAGAAACATCCTCAATTCATCCAATTCTCATTGGTAGTTACAACATTGAGCACACACCAACGAAATCCTCTTGTGGTGGTACATTATTATATATATCAAAAAAACTAATTTACACACGAAGAGATGATCTAATGATTTACTTACCTAATTGTTTAGAATCCACATTTGTTGCAGTTATTTTTTCTAAAAAGTCTAATATTATTGTTGGTTACATTTATAGGCACCCTTGCATGGATATTAATATTTTAAATAATATCATGTCTGTCTTACTTCAAAAAATATGTGCTGAAAATAAACTTATTTTCTTACTTGGCGATTATAATATTGATCTGATGCAATCAAATAATGAGATTTCAACATCTAATTTTTTAAACTTATTTTCTTTTTATAATATTTGCCCTTTTTTTACTTTGCCGACTAGAATTAATGATCACTCTGCTACAATTATTGATAATATTTTCTCTAGTTTAATAGCTTATGAAATTGTTTTAGGAAATTTGACAGCTTCTGTTTCTGATCATAGAATTTCATCACCTATATTTTGTATTTGTTCTAATTTCAATAAGTTATTTATACCACGCAGACACAATTTATATAGCAGGAGTTTTAAAAACTTTAATAGAAAATTTTAAATCTAATTTTAACAAAAATTGACTGGGCCATGTTATAAAGTCCAATGATACTAACCCATATTTCCAAACGTTTATTAGTGAAATAATATTGATTTTAGATCGCTATGCCCCACTTAAAAAACAAGTATCAAAAACTTCAAACGTTGATTCAAACCATGGATTACAAAAGGAATTATAAAATTTTAAGGGGATTTCAAAAGGAATTATAAAATTATTTAAGTGCACAATCTTTTCCAACAAAAAATTATAAGATCTAAAGATCTTATTAATAAAAAAAAGTTCAAAAGTATTTTTAAAAGATTTAAATATATGATAATTACATTAATTAAACTTAGTAAAAAATCCATTTAAAAAATTTTTTATCAGAATATGTAAAAAATCTTTGCAAACTTTGGAAAAGCTTACGTTAACTATCAAAAGTATCTTAAACATCTAAATTTACAGTTTATTACTATCTCCTACAAATATTCCTGAAATTTTATTTCCTTATCTAAATTGAATCCAAAAAAATCATTAGGTCCAAACAGCATTCCCACAAATATTCTTATAGATTTCAACTATGAATTTTTAAATATTCTTTCTAAACTATTTAATACCTCATGGAGCATTTCCTGATATTTTGAAAGTATCTTGCATTATTCCAATACTTAAAAATGGCTCTAAACTTTCATGCACTAACTACAGACTTATTTCTTTTTATCTAACATTAGTAGGCTTCTTGAGAAACTCATGTATTCTAGAGTGTATTCTTTTCTAAATTTATTTAATTGTTTAAAGGATTTTCTATTTGGTTTTCGATCAAACAATCAATAAGTATAACAGAAAAAATTTCTTTGATACTGGTCATTTTGTTTGTGGTGTTTTTATCAATTTACAAAAAGCTTTCGATACTGTTGACCAAAGTATTTTGATTTCTAAATTTTATCATTACAGAATTTGCGGTATTGTAAATGACTGGTTTCAATCTTATCTTTTAGATCGAAAACAATTTGTAAGTGTTGATGGTTTCAATTCTAGTAATAAATCAGTTTTGTGTGGTGTTTCTCACGGTTATGTTCTAGGTCCTCTTTTATCTTTAATCTAGGTTAATGACCTAATCTCTGTTCACTTCCTTCAGTTCATCTGTTTGCTGATGATACAAATCTCTTGCACATCAACAAAACGTATCATTTTTTATGTAAAAATGTTAATTTGGATCTAAAAGGTATAGTTCACTGGTTAAATGTTAACTTAATACGTCTTAACGCAGAAAAAACTGAACTAACTTTTTTTCATCTCCGAGAAAAAACTATTTCTTTAAAATGTTGAAATCAAAATCAAAATTTATAATAAATGGCTATATCCTTCAAGAGTTATTAAATATCTTGGTGTATTAATTAATTGCAATCTTTCATGGAACTTTCATATTAATGAACTAAGCAAAAAACTCGAGCTAACGGTATGCTGTCAATAATTCGTCATTATGTCGATAAAGTTACACTAAAGAATATTTACTATGCATTATTCTCATCTCATCTTAGATATTGTTGTCAAGTTTGGGGTCAAGTTGAAAACTATCGCTTTAACAAGTTGCTATCGTCTCTGCGTCAACCCATTAAAATAATAAACTTTCAACTAATTAAATCAGATACATCAAAGCCCTTCAAAAAAACTTTTCATTCCAACATTTCCAGCGCTAGTAAAGTATGCTAATCTTCTTTTTGTTTTTGACTTCTTAAATAAAAACTTACCATCTCCTATCACAAACTTGTTCACAGAAAGTAGAATATTACATTCCTACTCTACTAGAAATATACACAATGGAAAACTAAATGTACCATCTTTTAAAACCCAGAAGTATGGTGAAAAAAAATTGTTTATCAGTGCGTCTGTAAATAGAACAGGAGCCTTGCATGCATTTTGAATGAGTCCAAAAAACTATATCCTAAAATACCTTTAACAATATCAATTTAAAAAAATTCTGAAAAACTTTTTATTCTAACTTTTAGACATTATCCTTACGATTAAAATATTCTATTAATTTTCTTTTTGCCATTACTACAATTATCATCAGTACTTATTATTTTTTCATTTTTTTTATTATTAAAACCTGCAAATTATGATTTCTAAATGTTTGCTTTAATGTATGTTCTTTGTGCTTTAATCTATGTGTTTATAGTCCATATGTTTCAATGCATGCCTTTGCTAATTATTACTTATATCATGTTTAAAAATTGGTGTCACTCCTTTGATCAGATTTCTATGAGTGGCACCATCCTAAATAAATAATTAACTTATTATTATAAATAATTTTTTGCTCATAACTACCAATATAAGATTAGTTATTATTTTTTCATTGTAATTATTGTAAATATACTTATTATTACTATAACAATAATTTGTATTTTTTTTTTTTTTATCTTATATTATTATTATTATTATTATTATTATTATTATTATTATTATTATTATTATTGTTATTATTATTATTATTGTTATTATTATTATTGTAGCTATTCTTTTCATAGTTCTTTTATCAATAATTGTTTAAAATATGTGGTATGTTAATTTAAAATATGTGGTATGTTAATTTAAAATATGTGGTATGTTAATTTAAAATATGTAGTATGTTAATTTAAAATATGTGGTATGTTAATTTAAAATATGTGGTATGTTAATTTAAAATATGTGGTATGTTAATTTAAAATATGTGGTATGTTAACTTAAAATATGTGGTATGTTAATTTAAAATATGTAGTATGTTAATTTAAAATATGTGGTATGTTAATTTAAAATATGTGGTATGTTAATTTAAAACATGTGGTATGTTAATTTAAAATATGTGGTATGTTAATTTAAAATATGTGGTATGTTAATTTAAAATATGTGGTATGTTAATTTAAAATATGTGGTATGTTAATTTAAAATATGTAGTATGTTAATTTAAAATATGTGGTATGTTAATTTAAAACATGTGGTATGTTAATTTAAAATATGTGGTATGTTAATTTAAAATATGTGGTATGTTAATTTAAAATATGTGGTATATTAATTTAAAAAATGTACTATTGTAATTTAAAGATACAATAGAAAATACACAGTTAAAACTCTTTAAATTTAAAATAATAAACAAAGTTTGATTGTTTTAAAGATACTTTTGTTACTGATACTGATTGTTTTAAAGATAATTAAGAGTTTTTTATTATAAACCTTTTTACTTAATTCTGTTGTAAAATAAGGAATTTATTTAATAAAAATGTTTAATTCAAGTCAGCAAAAACTAACAAAATAATAATCAATTATCTACATGTTTTTTTCCTCAATTAATTTAATCAAAATGATAATCTAATTAAAATTTTATATCAATTATATTAAAAATGTCTATAACAAAAGGTTGATAAGAAGTGTAAATAACATTTTAGATTTCAAATCATAAGTTTAAAACTTTATAAGGTAAGAAAAATAGACTAAAATATATATACAACAATGAGAAATCAGTTATTTTTCATTAGAATCATTATTCTTATAATTTTAACTTGGGATTGTGTCAATCCATGACCTCAGGAAGTCATAGTTTATCTGATTTTCAAAGTTATAATGTAAGCAAAGTTCATAATAAAACCATGTGAAGTTGTTGTTTTTCTGAATTGCAGACCATTGATTTGAAATCAAATGTCAGAAAAGCAATTCGACCTTTAATTTTTGAGTAAAATATAGAGGTATGTTTAAAATTGCCAAAAGTCATACTTCAGAACGCCTAAAAGCATACTTTGGAACAAGAAGGTTAATTAAATTTAAAACAACTCATTAAACTAAAAATCCTTGAATTTTGAAAAACATACATTTCTGAACCACCTTCTATCTCCAATTTCTCTTGCTCTTCACTTAGTTCACGAACTGTGACTAACAATCTTTTATTTTGTGATTGCAATTCCTCTATGCTCCTTTAAGAAGAAAAAAAAAACATTAAAAATTTAATAATTTTGAAATGGTAATTATTGCTGATATTTCAATAAAAAATAATATTTAAAACAATATAAAAAATAATTCAGAAAATGCTTCAAAGTTCCAAAAAAAACGCACAACTTACTTAAAAGTAACAAGATGATCACTTATGACTTGACAAGAACTTGATACCATAGCATCATTAGTCAAAAGTTCGGGTAAACTGTTAGAAGAACTTACAACACCACCACGAGCCTCTTCAATTTCTTTTAGTAATACGCAAACCTATGACAATTAAAACTATAATTATAATATATTATTAAACCATATTATTACAAAGAAAAAAAAACTTATATTATTCTCCAAAACTAGTTGCAGTAGCTGAAAGAAACTACAACATTGTTGCAAAAAAAAAATGTTAATGAAGACTTAACAGCTTGTTTTTGTTTTTATTGAGTTATTCAGATGTTCCAAGATGTCCTTAAAGTCTTATCACAGAGCATCGTGGAATAGAATTTTACCGGAAAGTTCACGCCTCCTTTCTTACCGATGATGTATATAAGGTCAGAGCCAGCTTGGAACCACAGATCTGTAGATCCTCAAAATAGAGACTCCAGTTCTGAAGTCAGAACTCTAACCACTACACCACAGCTGCTTATACCTGGCTGCATCAAAGTTCAAAACTATCAAAAATGCTCTATTTAACATAACAAAATGAAGATAAAAAAAACACTAAAAAATCCTAAGCTATAATAGATATACAAAGATAGCAACAAACAAAACCAAAATATCATTGAGCAACAATGTTATCGGACTAAACAAAATGACAATAAACTTCAAATTCCTAACTTTTTTATACCATTTCAAGCATTACATGACTTATAAACCTATGCACACAAACTGAGTTGCAAGCAAATAAAATGCTGGTTTCAGGTGTGTATTTAAGTGGTTTCCCGCTGAGTCATAGATCTAAGATTAGAAAGATATATAAGAATTATTGTATAATACAGTATTATTAAAAAATAAAAAGTAAAATATAAAATATTTTAGATAAGTGTATGAATAAATATTTTAATAATACTGACGAGATAAATATTTTTAAGATGTAGACTAAATATTTCTAAGCGTAGATCAATGTTATCAAATATGGTCTAAGTAATACCACAAATGCTATTTTGCATTTATCTATCTAGCACCCACACTTATTATGAAACATAAACAGCCATGGATAACAAATAAACTTTTCATCCTAATCAAAAGTATAAGAAAACTCTGGTTTATCAATCTCCATAGCAAATGAAAAAGCACTTTTATGAGAATAGTACTAAATAAAAATACAGGCTACACAATCAATTCTTTCAAGCATAACTTAGCAAATGACCATCATAACCCCAAACATTTTTGCAAATCAACTTTTTGCTTACATATATAGAAAATGTAAAGACATTATTAGGACAATGCAATGCAAGGTAATGCAAAAAAAATGAACTTACTACCACAACCTCTAAAAAAGGACTTGGCATCCACACCTTTAATGATCTTCAACTCAAATCCTATCCTCTTATTGCATAAAATGCTTGGTTAACAACAATATACCTTTATAAGCAAAACTGTGGAAAAAACTTTATAACACTAATGTAGGCTCTCATCTCAAATTTGGCATAAGTCAACACTTAGAATTAGGAAAAATGAGGTCAGCAATAAATTGCCTGACCTCATTTTTCATAAATAAATCTTAAATTGTTAGAGGTCGGCAAAAAAAATTGACACAAAGGGGTTACCATAAAACATAAAAATGAGGTCCGCAATATTTTACCAATCAAAAACACTTGAAGGTTGGCAGTTAGGTCAGCATTGTCTTTCAAAAGAAAGACACAAAAAATTATGTATGTGATTGCTTACAAATAGCGATTATTACTTAAACATAAGGTGGACTTATGTTTAAGTAATAATCGCTATTTGTAAGCAATAGTTAAGATAATAGTTAATATTTGATTTAAATCGTGTGCAAAGGGATTTAAAATAATCAACAATTAAGTTAAGCTCCATTTAATGAGATTATTGTCTTAATTTAATTGCAGATTTATTTAATACAATAGTAAGATGGGTAAAAAAGATAACTGTGCTGTATATGGTTTTGTAAACAGTCCAAATAAACTAGAAAAGTATGTCAAAATTTTATACACATACATTTACATGCACCGACTGATTAATCAAGTAGAACATGTAAGGGACTGTCACTTCATTGATTAAGGGCTTCTTTTAAGTACTTACTTTCATATCTGTATTTTGAAACTAATTCTGATTTTTTATTTAATAAATGCTTTTCATTTAAATGAGTGATTATTTCAATTTTTTTTTACAAATATAGGATAAATTTTTTTTTCAAACATAGCATACATTTTTTTTTTTTAAACATAGCATACATTTTTAAAAATATTATTATAGGCAGGAGCAGCTTTTAGAAGTAACAAACTTAATTCAAAATTTTTTTTTTCTTTTAGATCCAAAATAAATTTTGACAGCATAGTGTCTTTTGAGTATTTTTATGTTTAAAAGATTGTTTGTGGTAGGCATAACATTTTTTTCATTAACCTTTGGTTAAGCAGCGCTTTTTTTTGTGAGGAAACAATGAATTTATAAATAACATTTTTTGATAAGCATTTTCCATTCATTGGGCAGTCAATTTTTTGCTTATCAATTTTAATTATTTTTTTACTTTAGGAAATTCATCTTTATTAATGCCCTAGTGGCCTTTTATAATTCTTTCTATATTTTTTGTACAGTTAACTTACTTTCATAACATTAATATTAAAAAATTTTTGCAATTTATTAGAGGGAAGGGAGGGGGGAATGTTTCGCTATTAAATTTTTCCTATAGTTGTTAAAAAATTTTGCTGTAAAGGGGATTAAATCAAATTATGATTTTATTTCTATTTCGCTTTTTTCAAATTTTCTTTTTAAATTTTAACTCAAACTTTTAAATCTGCTTTTTCTAATGACCATCTTCATAACCATTTAAAAAAATTAAAAATATTTTTATTAGAAAAATTTTGAAATAGTCTATTGTTAATTGAAATATAAATTTGTTTTAGAATTTGAGGGGAATGGTTTGAATTTACATTAATGTACGATAATCCGTAATAGGCTTTTTGTCGAACTTATATGAATTTTCAAGATGTTAAAAGTGACATCAAGAAAATTCACAATTTTCAAGTTTATTTATTTTTAAGTTTATTTCAACTTGGAAGTCAATCTCAAAAACTGATAGAAATTTTAATATTTCTAATGATTGAACTTTTGTAAGTTTTTTCTTAGAAAGAATTTAACCTTAACTTTTTAGAGTAATAAAACACTATTATTTAAACATTAAAAAGAATGAAAACAAACAAAAAAAACTACTAAAGTCGGAAACCTGCTTGCTTAAATCAACTGATAGATTGTGTAATCTTTTTTCTTCTCGTTTGTAATATTCAAATTTTCTTTCATAATCACTAAGCTGATTTTGATGATGCCTACATTCCTGTAAAATAACTTAATATGAACAACAAAGATAAAAAAAAGAAACCAAAATAATTCAAAAAAAAATTTAAGTTGCTTAACAACTAAACATATTATTCAAATAAAATATCAATATCTTCAAATAAAATATCAATATCTTCAAATAAAATATCAATATCCTCAAAAAAAATATCAATATCTTTAAATAAAAATCAATATCTTAAAAAAAAATATCAATATCTTCAAATAAAATATCAATATCTTTAAATAAAATATCAATATCTTCAAAAAAAAATATCAATATCTTCAAATAAAATATCAATATCTTCAAATAAAATATTAATATCTTACAGATACATACTTAATATTTACTTTTAATTTAAAAAGTTATTTACTTTTTATTCATTCTAACTTGAAACATAAAAGATTGCTTTACATTTACTTCTTGCTAATAAAATAAAAGTCAATTTTGATCAAAAAACTTACAAGATAAATATTACCTTAATATTTTGCTCAAGCTTATAAGATAAAGTTTCAATTGTCTTAACAGCGTGATCGTACTCTTCTTTTTGCTGTAAAAGTACAGGTGCCTTTTCCTCAACTTCCTTTAAAAAAAAATTAAAACAACTTTGAATTAAATAATTGATAAGCTATTAATTTTTACTTTTACAAACTTATAAAATACACAGACACAAAATGTTCTTGAAGATGTTTAGTATGCTTGTTTTATAATGAAGCAAATTTTAAATTTTAACAATTTATTTTTAATAAATTATTTTTATTAAATTAATTTTGTTTTAATTTTATCTTAAAATGGAATTGTAAAATTATTTATGTATCAGTAAATACTTTTGCCAATAATGACTAATTATATTATTGTAAGCAAATAATTAAAAACAAAATAACTTATTTATAAAATAATATAAAAAAGATCTACATTAAAATAATATAAATCTTTAATTATTTAAATGAAGTAAAGTTTAAGAAAAATACTTAAAAAGTTAACTTTTGCACATTTAGTAATTTTTATAAAAAGTTTATTGTCATTTTCATTTATAAGTCATTGGTATTAAATGTCATTAAATTCAAGCATTTGCTGAATATTAATACTTCCAAAGCAAAGTATTAAAATAATCTTAATAAATTAGTTAAATAGTTTGTATTTACAAATCAAAGAACTGAATTGTATCAATATCAGTTATTATAAAAATAAAAAACAGGATATTGTTAGAGTTGCAACTCAAAAAAAACATGCGCGTTTTTTTTATAAAAAACACGTTTTTTTTTTGCAAAAAGAACAGGCCTGTCCTAAAAACATGTTTTTAATGGTTTTTTTTGTTTTTTTTAGGTGTCCATTAAATTTTATATATCAATTATCCTTTAAAAAGTTACAGTGTCAGTAAACCTTCAAAATATACATGTTTTTTATGAAATGTAATGTATTTTACCCTATATAATATTTCTTACAAAGTTATAGTTGCAACCCAAAAAAAACGTTTTTTTTCTTCTTAAAAACTGTTATTTATAGTTTTTTTTATTTTTTATTTTTTTAGTATTTATTAAATATAAAATATTAATAATACTTGAAACAGTTTCAGAGGCATTAAACCTTCAAAATATGAATGTTTCCTATTAAATAAAATGCATATTTAAAAAAAAAACAGTATTAAATATTAAAAAAAAAATTAAGTAATTTTTTTAATATATCTCAAAAAAACTATACTAGTAGCTACTAGTTAATTGTAAGTATAACACTACTGAATGAATGAAATAAAAATGTTATTTCAGCAGTGTTATTTCATTCATAAAAATGAATGTAATATCACTACATTGCAAAATACAAAAATGAACCAACAGTTATATAAAATTTACTTTAATGTTTTATTTACTTTTGTTTATTACTTTTGTAAAATTTTAATAGTTTATTTCTTTATTTTATATATTTCAATTTTAAACAGAGTTTAAAATTGAAATTTTAACTAGTTTTAATTATTGGAATTTAAAATTGAAATAGTTTGGTTTATTTTGAAGATTTAATTTTGTTTTTTATAAGTTTTTTTATCTTGGATTCATTTGAGTTTAGAAAATTTAAATCATTTTTTTCAAATGTTTATTCAAATTGCAATTAGATAGCTAAAATTTTATTTATTCAAAAAGTATTCAAGTAAATAAAAATAACACAATAACTAAGTTTGTACAACTAATGAAAAAAACTTAATATTAAACAATTTTAAAAATATTGTTTATATTTATTTAAAAAAAAAAAGAAATCTAAAAAAAAAAATGCCAGGCAGAAAGAAATGTTTTGTAGCTACATTGTTCAATGAGGCACCTTTAGAATCTGGAGGTTCTAAAATTCAACAAGTTATATGCAAATTTTGCAGCTTAAAGCTATCAAAAAATGGCACTCGAATGACCGAGCACATTGCAAAATGTATGAAATGTGGAGATCAAATAAAAAACAAATATTTGAACGATATGCCTTTTAAACAAAAGAAAGTTTAAACTGAACTAATGATGGAAGAAGATATTCCTGAAAACTTACCTATTCAAAGTATGGAAAAAAAGGAAAAAATATGTTTATCATCTGCTATATTGCAAATTCCAATTGAGTCCTTCTTTCGAACCCCAAGCTGTTGTGGAAACCAAAGTAGGTCTACAACCCTTAAGTTTGGAGACTGTAAGCCAAATAAAACCAATTCAGATAAGCCTCCCTTGAAACGATTGCATTCTTCAACAAGAGTTCCATTCACACTTCAGAAAAATAAAATTGCATCCTACATTTTCTCGGACAAAATGACTAATGAACAAATAGTAAGAATTATATTTAGAATATTTAATACTTTCAAATATTTAGCAAACTTTATTTAGTATATAAGTAATTTTTGTAATAACAATTTTTGTAAATTTCATGTTTTTACAGGATGAATCGCAAATGGATTTAGCACGCACTGTCTATGGTACTGGGTGCTCATTATAAGTTTTTGAAAATAAACTATGAATAGACAGCTTTGCAAAATTGAGACCTGCATTTAAATTACCTAACCGTGATGTTGTCTAATTCCCTACTTGAAAGGGTTTATAATGAAACCTCAACTACTGTTAAAGAACTTGTGGGAACTGCTTTAAGTGTAGCAATTTTGTGTGATGGGTGGAGCAATATCAGGCAAGGAAAATATGATTTAAAATAGTAGGACTATTTATCTACGTTCTGATTTGTGCACTAGTATAGGAGTATCCAATACCTAGATACTTTTAAACGTTATATAACAAAATTATGTAACAATGTAAGCTACACATATATAATTTAGGTGCATTCTAACTTCATGTGTATAATTCATAAATAATAAAAATCAGTAATAAAGATAGATTTTACTATTTACAGGAATGAAGGAATCATTAATTTTGTTGTAACGGTACCTCAACCTATATTTTGGACCAACATAGAAACAGGTAGTCTTTTTAGATTAATTTTAGTTATTATGTCTTCAGAATTGTCAGATAGCAAGTTTTATTTTATATTCTCCAAAGTTGTAAAGTTTTTCAAAAATATTTAAATTTTTATAGTTTATTATAATTATTAAACGTATAACTCTTTATTTAGACGCAGAAAGTCATACTGGCGAATATATGGCAAATATAGTTAAAAAAATAGTATGCGATGTTGGACCTATGAAAGTTCTTGGTGTTTGTACTGATAATGCAGCCAATATGAAAAAAGCATGGCAACTAATAGTTACTGAATTTCCTCACATATATCCTTATGGATGCCTGGCACATACCTTAAATTTAATTTTTACTGATGCGAGTAACTTGAAATCAATAGCAGATTCCCAAAGAAATTGCACAATGGTGGTAAAAGGGATAAAGAACTCTCAAATTTTATGAGCTTTGCTAAAACAACATCAGCAGAAATCAGGACAAATCATTCAACAATCACTAAAGCTTCCAGTAACAACTAGGTTTATTAAAAATTAATTTTATAATAAAATTAAACATAAAAACATAAAAAATAAAACATAAAAAGTATTATTATAAATTAAAAAAAAATTTATATTACATTATAAATCATAATACTTAGTATGGAAATAACATTAGGCAAATAAATATTTAATTATAAATAAATATATTCTTCAGATGGGCTTCAATTATACATTGTATGGAAAGTCTTCATAACAACAGATTAGCACTACAGGGATTAGCTATTGACGATGAAGCAAAATCTCTTGCTAAGCCTATTCAAAACCTATTGTTGTCAGAAGTGTTCTGGGATAAAGTGGATGGGTTTATCAAGTTATTAAAACCAATAGCCATAGCCATTGCAGCAGTTGAAGGAGATAAATTAAGTCTCTCCATTGTTGCAAAAACATTTTCAGATTTAGAAAAGTCTTTTCAAAACAGTATCCTTTGCAGTCCAATTCTAAAAAGCGAGGAAAATGCTATGATGGAAATAATTGCCAAAAGAAGGAAATTTCACATTCGAAACATTCATCTTGCTGCAAATTTAGTGAATCCACGTTATAAAGGATGTCATATCTCTGGAGATGAAATGGTGAGTATTTTCAGAATTTAATCCTCATTTAAATTAATTGAAAAAAAAGGAAATTATATTTAAAATGAATTAAGATGCCTTATTTAAAACATCTTCTTTAGATTGATGCCATTGAAACGCTACATAAATTAGGAAAAATGGATTCTTCTATTAAAGAATGTGATGACAAAATTTTGGGTGAGATAGCTGATTATAGATCAAACGAAGGACTTTTTGCAAAACCTTTTATATGGGCTTCAGTAAAACATTCATCTCCTGTAAATTGGTGGAAGGGAATATGTTGTTCTTGTGCTCCAATACTATCAAATATTGCAAGTAAAATTTTATTACTTCCACCAACAAGTGCTGCAGTTGAAAGATCATTTAGTAGACAATCTTGGATCCACAATCAAAAACGGAATAGATTAACAAATGACAGAGCTTCAAAATTAGTATTTATATCACATAATTTACAACTCAAAAATCTAAAATGTAATGCAGAATCATCAACAAGTAAAAGCCAAGAATTTTTTCTGGACAATGGTACTTCACAGAGTTTAGAGTCAGAGGTATCAAGTGACTCTGAAGAATACGGATTTGACTTTACAATAGAAGACCTTAATGAACAAAAAAGCCAGAATACAGAGTCTTTTGTTAATTAAAAATAAATTTTTCAAGTGATGTACTATATATTTATCATATATCATGTTACTATTATATGTTGTATTACATTTATAATAAAAATAGAAATTAAATAAAAGTAAATAATTTTTTTTAATCTAAAAAAACAAAAAAAACTATAAAAAACAAAAAAAACATGTTTTTTTTTGCAAAAAAAACACAATTAAAAAAAAACGGTTTTTTTTGCAACTCTAGATATTGTAAACATTTTAGAAAACACATTGAACCCAAATATTAAATCAAACAATTTGAAATTATAATTAAAAATCAACTTACTCTCAATATTTGCTCCATATACATCTTGAGTCTTGAATTTTCTTCTTTTTCACTGGCAAGTTGATCTGATATTTTAACGTACTCTGTGTAAATCTAAAAATTTTTGTACAGACTTTTTTAAAACAATTTTAGACAACTAAAATAATTTTTATGACTATATTTTATATTGTCCCTATATGAAAATGTCTATGTGATGCATATGTATACTTTTATGTATAATTTTTTTATTACGTAATTATATTTACTTGTTCTTAAGTATACACACTTTTAGTTGATTCAGATGAGGCGTTTTCTTCATATGCAGAATGTCCATGTTTCGAATCCCACGTCTTCCTAAATTTTTTTATGTTTTTCTACCCGCCTCCTCCTTTTTGGACTTTTAAACAAACATAGATGTTTTCATATAGGGACAATATATACCTGATACATTAAAATTATAAAGATTAACACCTTTAAAACCTTTTCATAGCTTGCAAGGCTTGTCATATTTTGAACTAATTGTCATTTCTATATTCCTTTAAGTACTAAATATGTTCATAGTAAGTTTGCTCTTAT
Source organism: Hydra vulgaris (assembly GCF_038396675.1). Lineage (NCBI taxonomy): Eukaryota > Metazoa > Cnidaria > Hydrozoa > Anthoathecata > Hydridae > Hydra > Hydra vulgaris. Next base: position 24,947,693 of record NC_088934.1, on the reverse strand, counting down.
ATGCTACATGAAGATATCTGTGTGTAGATGTAAGATCAATGAAATGGCATCACATCTGCTATTTTAAGATATTTAGTTTTTGATATGGTATAAATTATATTGTTTTAAAAAATAATAATACCCATGCAAGCTATCCCATGAAACCCGTGCAGTTTTTCGTCGTATATGTTAACGCATGAGTATTTTATTTTAGACAACTTGGTCACAACCATTTGCAAGTTTTTTTATATTAAACGTTGTGTAAAAAAAATTTCAAAAACAAAAAAGGAAAACTAACAAAATATGAAATTAATTAATATTAAATTATAAGATGAAATATCTTTAACATCTTTTCATAGATCGTTGATAACAACAATCTATGAAAAAGTGTTAAAGATACTTTTTCTTATAAATTAGAGCAAAATTCATATCTTTTACTTTTAAGATGGCTTGATAATAAAAATGAACATGTTGCTTGCTTCAACATTTTTATTATCATTTAATAAATGATATATGAGCCCCTGAGACGCATATTGGTATAAGTCACTCATATCTAGTTTTGAGATACAGAGGCATTTTGTAGACATCATATCATAAATCATCAAACTATTTTAGAGGAAGTAAATAAAAATAGCATCATTATCGATATCATTAGACTAATACCACTCTGCCATGCAATAGAATGAACAAAATGCTAACCATTGGTGGCAATAACTCAAAATATTGAAAAAAGTGACTTATACCACTATGCATCTCTTGGACTTATATCACTATGCATCTCATAAACAGTATGGTGCAAAACTGAACCAGAGTTTTTAAAAAAATACAAAACTATGGTTTATTTTGTTTTCGATATATTAGCGCTGTCGGGATTATTCAGTAGTAAAGTGCTAATTTTTACGACTTTTTACGCCTCCTCCTTTTACCCCAATGCACAAGTATTTTTATCTAGTGACAAACATCTTTTGACTCAGCTTTGCACCATACTTGATGAAGACAATATCTTTATCATTTTTCTCAAATTAATTTAATAATTTTGTGTGCAAATCAATTGACTATATTTATATCTAAAATAATTTTCTATTTTCATAAATTTTATTATTTTATGAGTTTTTTTTAATATAATGGGAATTTCAAAGACAAAGAGTGATTTAATAAAAAAGATGATCGAAGAAGGAAATACAACTCGTAAAATTGCTTCTAAATTAAAAGTTAGTCAAAGTACTGTGCAACGAATTAGAAAAAAATGTGGACATATTCTGAAAAAAAAATGTTGGCGGTCGACCAAAGAAGTTGGGTGCGGTAGACAAAAGAAGAGTAATCAGATATTTGACTACTGGAGAAGCAAAATCGAAATCTCATGCAGCTAAACTTTTGCAACGTGATAAATGTGAGGAAAAAATGTGAGCAGGTGAAAAAATGTGAGGAAAAAATGTGAGCAGGTGGACAGTGCAGCGAGATCTCAAAAAAAGTAAATTTCGAGCAATTGAAAAGAAAAAAAAACCGTTACTTGAATATCAAAGCAAGATTAAAAAATATGAAAACTTTACCGAAGATGATTGGAAGAAAGTTATTTGGTCAGATGAAACTAAAATTAATCGGTATACCACTGATGGCCGCCAATGGAGCTGGAAAAGAGAAGGTGAACCATTAACCCAAAAAGATTTTATTCAGACAGTAAAACATGGGGGAGGCAATATTAAACTATGGGGGTGTATGACGGCTTATGGATTGAGACCAATTCATAGAATAGTTGGAAACATGAATAAGGAAATGTATCTTGATATTTTACAGCACGAATTATTGGAAACTGTTGAAAATATGCCTTACCCAATAAATGAGGTCATCTTTCAACAGGACAATGACCCAAAGCACACTAAATGCTAAAATGGTTAAGAATTGGTTAGCTTCGCAGGACTTTCAAGTGCTAGAAAGGCCAGCACAAAGTCCTGATTTGAACCCAATAGAAAATTTGTGGTCACAATTAAAAAAAGCGCTCGTTAATAACTATTCTGACTCTCCATCATCCATTAATGTGTTATATGAACAAGTTCAAGAACAGTGGGAAAATATTTCGTTTAACCTTTGCGAAAATCTTGTAAAGAGCACAAATAGATGATTAGCAGCAGTTGAAAATAAACAAAGGGATTATGGACAAAATATTAAAAATTGATAAAATTGACAAAAATTGACAGTTTTTTTCGCGTGGTGCCAAATTGATTCACCATGTTTTTCATTTATTATTTTGTAAGTAAATATTTTTCTTCAATAAATACTTAATAAAAATTGTTTTTTTAATAATAATTCCTACCAGCAATATTAATTCTCAAAATGCTAAATTCTTTATAAGAAAATAAAAATATTACGCATTCTGGTTCAGTTTTCCACCATACTGTATGTATGTATATATATATATATATATATATATATATATATATATATATCTATAGAATATATATATATATATATATCTATAGAATATATATATATATATATATATATATATATATATATATATATATATATATATATATATATATGTATATATATATATATATTTATATATATATATATATATATATATATATATCTATAGAATATATATATATATATATATATATATATATGTGTATATATATATATATATATATATATATATATATATATATATATATATATATATATATATATATATATATATAGAATATATATATATATATATATATATATATATATTTATATATATAGCCAGAAGGGCAACTGAAAGTAACCAGCTTGTTAATTTTGGTCGCCCGCCAACTTTTTAAGTTGCTCGTCGTTATTTTTTATTAAAAAAGTTTTGCATTAAGCAGAATTCTTACATATTCTCATTTTTTATTATAGGGCCAAGTTTCATTAGAGGGCAAATTACTTCTAGTCTAACTAAGTTAGACTAGAAGTAATTTTTGTAAATAAAAGTAATATTGTAAACTATTGATAGCAATTACTTTTCTACTTTCAGATAAAGCACATGCCAATATATACGCCATGAGGTTTTTCACTTGAATTTTGATTTTATCAAAAAAAATATGGGCTCTTTTTTACAACAACAAAGTATTGACAAATATACTTTAAAACTCTTTGCTTTTAATGTGTAGCAATTATTAAAATGTTACAGGAGCTTAAAAACTATTGGTATTTAGGGTTACCACCTCTAGCTAGGTTAAATCCGGATTGGGCGGGGCATGGCGAGCGGTGAGCGAGGTGAGACAATTTCGCTCTTTAGACCACAAAGAATTTATCACACTGAAATTTTGATCACATGAAGAATTTGAAACAGGTATGGAGAACACAAAGAATAATACTTTAAAAAGTTCGCCTCCCTCACCACACTTTTTTTCAGCGAGTTTTGTAAAAAAACTACTCGATCAATCCACTACATTCATGTTGGTCTCTACCAGTGCTGTTTGGATATTACGCAGAATACAGTCTTCATAGTATTTATTTTGATCTACATCAATGCAAAACTTGACTTCTAGTTGGTCAAATAAGCTCCAGACCACTGGTTTGTTCAAAGTTAAGATACTCACGCTTTGAAATTCTGAATTCTGGAAGTTGTACCATTTATCTAAGTAATTTAAGTATTTTGTGTAGAATTCATCTACGTCTCAATCAAACTTTTGTTTTTTGACTAGTGGCATTCTTTTCAGGAACTGAGCAACAGCATGTCCATAAAATTTTTCTTGTTTGGGATCTGCAATTTTCTTTCTTATTACAACCATAACTTCATGTAACACGGAACTAGTAGTTTGATCCAACTCTAAAGTTAATACACCACTTTGAAAGACCTGCATAACATTATGTAAGAAACAGCAATACAATTTAGGAATGGACTCAATTTCGCCATCTTGAAATGTATCCCATATTACATTGTAGCATTCTTCTTCTCCCCTTGATACAAAATATGACCGTAACGCAGACCATACCAGATATATTTTTTCCAGTGCTGGAAGTAAGGATAACCATCTTGTTGGTACATGTTTTGCTAGAGAATCGTATTTTAAATGCGTAAAACATGTACATTATCAGCAAAAAATATAAAATTTTAGGGCATTTTCACATTCCGGGAGATTTCAATGTTTTTTCAAATTACTTCCGGGAGATAGGAGTTGATATCGAAATCCGGGAGAATCCGGTGCATTCTGGGAGAGGTGGCAACCCTATTGGTATTTTAAAGTATTCGCATTTTAATTAAATTTAATTTTAAACCGTGATAAAAATTTATTAAATAGAATCTAAATTCGGTATTTGAAAAAGATTATATTTCCTTATAATTTATTTCTTAAAACAATCTTATACTTAACATGACCTTTTGTTTATTTATCGCAATTTACTTATTTTTATTTTTAAGTAATTAATGTAGTATTTTATTATATATTTTAATGTAGTCAAGATTATAATCAATTTATAAATAGATTTTATCAGTTACCAATAAGATATTTGTAAACGCAATTTATGTTCATAAATGTATTACCTCAAAAGAACTTTCCACAATATTGAATTAATAAGAAACAAAAAATATTAAAAAAAAAAATTTTAAACAAAAGCACTTCTCCCTTTTTTAAAAAGAAAAGTTTTAATTTCCTTTTGCTTATAATAATCTAAGATAATCTATGATGGAGAGACTTATATTTTACGCAATGAACGAGAAAAAATCTTTAATTAAAATTGCAAAACTATTTTACATTCACTTGAAATTAAATTTTACATTCAACATTATACTATTTTACATTCCTTCAAAACTAATTAAAATTTTATAACCATATTTAATTTAAAGTCTTTTAAAACTGAAAATTTTTTCCATCAAACAATTTGCTTCTTTAAAAAATTCTCAGTTGCATTTAAATGCTTTTATTACGACCTAATTTTTCCCGAATAGACGTCACATAAATGAAGTTAAAAGATAACTTAACTATTCAAAAAAAAAATGTTTTAGAACTGAATGCTTACAACATTTATGAAAAAAGCGAGCTTCGTAGTGCTTCTTAACAAGGTCTGTCAAAGTATTTTTTTTATTTTTTTGGCAGATTTAGTTCTTTATCTCTAAATCCTTAAATAAAATTTGTAAAAAAATTAAAATAAAATAGTATTTTTGTTTAAATGATAAATAGAAGTATTTTATTAAATACGTTTAAACACTTGTACAATTTTCTTATGTTCTAATTAATAATAAAAAATAAATATATACATATATACATATATACATGTATATATATATATATATATATATATATATATATATATATATATATATATATATATATATATATATATATATATATATATATATATATATATATATATATATATATATATATATATACATATATATACTACTGTGATCAAAAAGTAAGGTGAATTTTTAATTTAAACTTCCCGCCTTATTCGAATCGTCCAATCTTTTTTATTTTTAAGTTGGTAGGAATGTCATTAACATTTGCGCCAAATTACATGTCAAACTCATAATTATTTTTTTTTGTTTCTGAAGTACCAAAAGTGCATTCGGCGATTTTCACGATGTCTAATTTTGTTGAGCAAAGAAGTGCTATTAAATTTTGTTTACGGAATGATATTTCTGCTGCTGAAACGTATCGAATGTTGCAAAAGGCCGTCGGTGAAGAGACTATGTCTCAAAAAAATGTTTACAAGTGGTACAAAGACTTCAAAGAAGGCCGAGAACGTGTTGATGACTTGGAACGCTCCGGACGACCATCGACTTCGATTGATGATCGCCACATCAACAAAATCAAAGAATTGGTGCTTGCAAATCATCGGTTAACCATTCAAGACCTTGTTGACATGGTTGGAATAAATCGGCACGCGCATTGAAGGCTATCCCTACCGAGGACTTTTCGGCATGCTTTGAAGACTGGAAAAAACATTGGCAAAAGTGCATTGGGGCCGGGGGCCATTATTGTGAGGGGGGCGATACAGATTTGGAAGAATAAATAAAGATTTTTCATTTTATAAAAAAATTCACCTTACTTTTTGATCACAGTAGTATATATATATATATATATATATATATATATATATATATATATATATATATATATATATATATATATATATATATATATATATATATATATATATATATATATATATATATATATATATATATATATATATATATATATATGTAAATTATGTTAGTGTATTTTACAAATAGAGTGCTCAATGTTCTTAAAGAACAGAGCAATAATAAATTAAATTAGTAAAAAACACTTATCTAACTTTTATCTTCTACTTTAAGTTTCACCATTGCTGGATCATCAGGAAGAGTTCTTCCTGAAGAACTCTTCCTGATGATCCAGCAATGGTAACACTTAAAGTAGAAGATAAAAATTAAATAAGTGTTTTTTACTAATTTAATTTAATTTAATTTAATTTATATATATATATATATATATATATATATATATATATATATATATATATATATATATATATATATATATATATATATATATATATATATATATATATGTATATATATATTAGGCTGTTATTGAAATAAAACAATACTAATAAATATTTGAAAAAAAAAACTCAAGCTTTGCAACTATTTTGAAAATTTTCCAACTGACACCAACATTTGAATAAGTTTATGTTCAATAATAAATATGACGTTTTTTTTTGTGCTGCTTTTTTTTTAAACAAAATGTATTTATTATAATATTATATACATTATTAACATTAGATTCATAGAAAATTAAATTTACATCTGATTTTAATTATTCTACCTATAAGTCTTTTAAAACTTTTTTTTATCAACACTTACACTTGTTTTGAAAATGTTAAAAATAAAGAGTTACAATTATTTTTAAAATTATTATTAAAAACCTTAAATTAATAAACAATTGAAGCCTAGGGTAATTAAGATTACCCTAAATTTCAATTGTAAAACTGTTATATCTCTTTACTTTGCACAGCAAAAACTAAAAATACCTGAGTTAGTGTCATTCCTTTTTTAAGTATTGAACTTGTGGCTGCAGCCATCGGTGAAATAGATGACAAATCTTGACTTGTTAAATTATTATCTAAAAATATGTTAATTTTAAAAAAATGTGTTTTTGTAACATAAAATAAAAAAAAATTTAAGGTGTTTACCTTTTTTTTTTGAAACCTGTAGCAACCTATTAGCATTTTCCAGCTCTGTAGCCTGTTCTTTAATTTTATTAGCTGAAAATAAACATATTTTTAAGTGTATTTAATTTTTCAATATTGCTCAAAAAAAAAAAAGCACTTTCTTAAATATACCAACTAAGAAAAAGAAACACGACTCAAACAAATGATTTTTTACTTTGATTTGAAACTACTCAACTTGATTTTGGATCTAAAAAACATTCAAAAAACCCTTGTTGTTTCTGTAATAAGAGTACGTATTGCATAGATTGGCTATTTTTTAGGAGAAAGACAGACCTTTAAATCCATTAGTAAAGAGAATCTTAAACAGTAGTTGAGTTAATTAGACAAGTAATTCGAACACAACAATAAAAAAACATTACCACATTGTAAAATCTAACAATTTTAACTAAAGATGTAACTGTTGTGGAAGTTTGCAATGTACCTGCATGCAATGCAAACTGCACCATTACGCATATAACATCTGTATAGAGATACAGAAACAATTGATTGTGGAATAACCTAGGAGGATTAAGACAAAATAGTGAGCCAAAAATTGTCAGAGGAATACTTTATAGTAAGTAGTAGTTTTTGTTCTTTTTTTTTTCTTTTTTTATTTCTTTTTACTTTTTTTCAGTACTTTAATTAATGTTCAATGCTTTATGAACATGAGAAGGATCTCAAACAAGTATCCTTGTGTTGATAGAAAGACAAATTTAACAAAGATGAATGTTTGATAAACGATCATTAATTTATAAATAAATCACTTCAATTTATAGAGGTCTTCCATACTTTGTATTTGTTATTACTGTGTATACTGAGTATGTTACTCAAGATATTAAGATACTTAGTATGTTACTCAAGATATTAAGATACTGAGTATGTTATTCAAGATATTAAGATACTGAGTATGTTACTCAAGATATTATAAGAGGAAAAAATCTTAATTTAAAAAAGTTAAATAATCAAAAACATATTCTTGTTTCTTAAGCTTGTTTGAATGTTTTTAAGCAAAATAAAATGGTTCCAAGATAAAAACAACAGCCAAAACAATGAATTGAAACCGATGGAAATGGATGTAAGGTGCCTACCCCCGCCCCCTTGTACAACATACAAGATTGTATATTAGTGTTAAAAACATAATTGTGTAACATTTTTTTTTTATTTCTTTTTTTTTGGTATAATTCTATTGGCATATAAATTAGCTATATTTTGTGACTGTTACACAAACGCTTGTGTAATTGCATTGAACAAGTATAATTCTCCAATATGCCATGAGACTTGCATCTCATTCAAAAATAAACATACATGAGATGCCTCATGCTATTGAAAAATTTTTAAAATCAATTGACAGCAACTCATAACTAATAAAGACAATTTTTAACACTAATTGTGAAAACAATGAATACTATTATAATAATCTAGCATATTTTTATTCATGTTGATAAATATTTTTTTGTTTGTCTTCTTTGATGATTTTATTTCAACTCTGAAGATAATGTATTCAGATTGAAGTATTAAATTAAAAAAAAAATAGCTTCTATACAAATGTTCTGTATTTTATGTTTTGCCCTAAATAAATAACTTCACTAAATTTCAACTTCATAAACTAAACTTCGACAAAAACTCAATTTTAAGTTTAGAATATTATAAATAAACTAAAAACTATTTACTAATAATTTTAATAAAAGCTTAAAATTTCAATTAAAAAAATTTTTCAAAAGAAGGATACTTAAGCTTTCTAGAGATGATGCTTTATCATTTTCTGATTCTTTCAACTTTTCAGCCAATATTGATTTCTCTAAAAAGATTTAAATAATAATAATAATAATAACTCAAAAATAATCATGATCAATAAACTTAAAATAAAATTTCAAACCTTCATTAACTTTTAAAACATAGGATTGCAGTTCAGAAAATGCAGCTGAAATTTCACTTAGCTTTTGTTTTGCATGGTCTCTATCATCCTTAATATAAATTTTGAAACAAATATTACCATGTAATAAAGCTGACATTTTAACATAAATTTTGAATTTGGGCAGTGTCAGCTTATATTGCTAATTTATCAAGCATGAAAATTAATCATTCAAATTGTTCTTACAGCAGTTATAATAAAGTGTCATGATCTTTGAATAGCTTGATTGCAAATGGTTGTATCAAAAATCATTAAATTTAAATTCAAAATCTAATGCCATCAGATTACACTTTAAAAAAGTGTTCTTTAGTTGTAATGTAATAACATAATCATTAATATAATTTGTTTTTTAAACTAATGCACTTACGTTTCAAATAAAAATCCAAATAACATGAAAAATAAAAATGCATTTTTGGTTTTAATAATTCAAAAATTTTCTGTTATTTATATTTGGAAAAAAGAATTGTATTAATTTAAAAAACAAGTTTTTTCTAAATGAAAAATATATAAAAAATTATACTTTGTATAATTCAACAAGTTTTGTTTGAGAAGAAAGTTCCTGCTGCATATTGTGTTGAACTTCGATATTCTCATCTGATATTCTCTCAATTTTTGACATCAATAACTTTAACTTTTTTTCCTGTTCAGCACAAGTTTCTTTGCAAATTTCTAGATTGCTTTTTAATTGAACATTTTCTTGACTAATTGATTCATATTTTAATTCAACATCAATAAATTTTGATGACTGATCTCTTTGTGTTTGAATCAAAAGTTCTGATTTTAATTTTAATTCATTAGTGATATGATCTATCTGCTGGAGAAGCATTGATTTTTCTTGTTCGAGACGCTTTTCTTTAAACTCTTTGCGAATATCTGAGTTTTTTATTTCATCAAGATCATATTGAAGGCGATAACGAATTTTATTAGATTCACTTAGTTTTTTTGACATATCTGACCATTCTTCATTTATTCTATCGATTTCTGAATTTTTTTTCTCTAAAATTTCAGCAAAATCAGCTTTTTCATGTTCAAGTCGACTACACAGTTGACGAAATTGTTCCTAAGAAAATAAAATTTGTAAAAATATTAAGAATATAAGCTTCAATTTTAAAAGGATAAAAATTATAAAATGATAACATAAAATCTGATTCTAATAGCTGATAGCATCTATTTATAACTTAAATCTGATTCTCTAGAAAAACAAACCATATAAATGTAAAAAAAAATATTTTTATATAAGCCTTCTCAGGTGAGGCATGCCATGGCACATCTTATGTGACCAAGCATATAATATTTCAGGGCTCGAAATAATAAACATTTTCGTTCTGGACAATATGTCCAATAAATACTCAAGTTTGGTGGACATGTCTGATAAAACCTAAAGAAATGCAATTGAACCCCATTCCTGACCACACATATTTTGTTTTTACAACTTGACCATGGCAGTTTGTTTTAACAACGTAAGGCGTTTCAAAAATGCGCTAAAAATAAAACGAAAATTTAAAAGCTTGTCTAAAAAATGGAAATCTTCAAGAAAAAGAAAAAATCTAAGTTCAAAAAACTAAAATTTGAAAAAGAAAATATATATTTATATTACGTTTTTTTAAATTACTAAACTATATGAAATGCTTTGTAAATGATTAGAAATTATAAATATTTTAAATACATAAATTATTAAGTTTACTTTATACTTTATTAAATAAAGTAACAAATTAATTCTAATGATTGTTTACAATTAACCTATTTCATTTAAATTATCAAAGAATATTATACATAATTACGTTTATATAAATATGTATTTTTTAACAAATCTTCACAAACTTTTTCTATAAACACTTTTAATAGCGAAAAACTTTAGCGCGAAAACAAACGCTATGTAACACAACTCAAATTTAATAGTGTAATAAAAAGTACTGGGCTCTATAAGCATTAAAAAAAATATTATGTTAAAATTTTTGTAAAATAAAAATTTAAACATAATAAATATTAAGTTTTAAAAGCTAAAATACTTGTTTGAAATTTATTAAAACCATCAAACAAAAAATAAAATTAATACTGAAATATAAATTTAAATTAATAACTAATTGCAACGTTTTAACATAAATGATAAAAACCGGGCTTAAAACGCTTAGACGTCTTTTAAAAAAATGAACTAGCTCAAAAAAATGACATTTTATTAACATAGCTGTGTGTTCAACTTCATTTTCATTTCATTGTTTATTTAAAAAAAGTTCAAAAAATAAAGTTTATATACAATACTGAATTTAATAATAATTTTGGAACAGTTAAAATGATTATAAACAAAATGCACACAAAACATGGGTCATACAAAATGACTGATAGACGTCATTTTTTACCAGACAAGTGCCGGACATTTTATGAAGATTTTGTTTAGCTTTCAATTAAGAGTTAGTTTATTTCTAATTTTCTCTTTAACTTAGTTTGGTTTTATCAGGACATTTTTTAGTGTTCTTATCAACTCCAATTGTATCGACTAAAAGCCAACTAGTCAAAAGTCAAAATTAGTTGACTTAGAAAAATCAAATAATTTATTTAATTGACTATGAATTTCTTACTAATCGACAAATCTAAATCAAATAGTCTATTTGATGGATTGGATTAAATGGATTTATTACTAATTGATTAAAGTTGATTTAGTCAAATAATAATCTTATAATCCTTATATTTTTTTAATCAATTTAATTTTTCCATTCTTTAAGTTTTGTTTGTTCATTTAACAACAATAGCATGCACTATTATAACTTTTACATGTTTCCTTGTTTTATGTTTATTATCTCGTTTTACCTAATTCATAGCATGTTAACAATATTTATACCTAATTTATACCTAACTTTAAGTTATATATTTTATTAATTTTTTTTTTGTTCTTTTTTTGTTTATCCTATACTTGTGATTTTCATAAACACTTTTATCAGGGCCATTCTAAGCTGTCTTGGGGCCATGGAGCAAAATTAAATAGTGAAGCTCCAAAATCTAAATGTTATGGTTGCATAGACTTTTTGATATTTAGCAAGAATTAAGACTAAATTATTGGGGCTTAGGAATAAATTGTTAGTCATAGATCTGTGACTCAAAGACTATATGATGTAGGACTTTTTGGTTATATTGGTGTTAAAAAATCTTTTATTAGTAAAAAGAATAAGAAGGCCTGGTTACAATTTGCCAAAAATTGCCTAAATTGGACAACCAAAGATTGGAAAAAAGTAGCATAAAAAGTAGTAAAACATGGTGGAGAAAGATGGTTGGGGAATTTTCTCTGCGCAAGGAGTTGGTTGATTGTTCCAGATCAAAGGAAATTATGAACGCTTCTAGGACATTTTACAAAACAACTTATTATCATGTGGAAAAAACAACATGTCGCAAAATTGGATATTTTATTAAGATTATGACCCAAAGCACATCCAAGTTGTTAAAACAGTGGTTTTGGCTTCAAATGTGAAAGTTTTAAGATGGCCGCCTCAATCACCAGACTTTAACCTAACGGAACACTAATGGGAAATGGTAGATTGTCAAGTTTGAAAGCATTTATATTCAAATAAAGACACTTTATTCAAATCATCGAAGGAACTTAATTGATGAATAGAGTAATTGCCATATGGTTTGTGCACCTGTTAACACTGCAAAGAAGAATTGCAAAAAAATATAGATTTTTTGTTATTGTTTTTGTCATTTTTAAGTTAGTTTTTTTTTTGTAATTTTCTACATTTTTTAGCAATTATTTAGCATAAAATTTTTTTTTGGCATAAAATTTGAAATTTTAATTTTGATAATGTATATAACACCATGCCAATTTAATACCAGGCTTCAAACTAAAAAAAGGCTATCAAGATTATTTGTTTCTTTGAACATTTGTATATTGTGAAGTAATTTAGTCTTACCTTGTTTGTTTGTTATATTTGTCAAAAAAATTTATATTGCTAGTAGGCCCTTCATAAAAAAATCCCAATACTGTACTTAATTTCAAAAAAAATTTAAAATTCGAATTATTTTTTACTGAGTTTAAGACCATCTTTATCTGGTGATTTGCAATTTATATATAATTTATTTATTTTATCTGAATTTTTTACATTTGAACTTTTTCATATAATACTTTGTCAGGGCACTTGCAAAATTTTTTAACATGCTTTGTTGCTCAAGGCCATTTTGTAGACAATATTATTGTATATATTTTATATAGTATTTACATAATATCTATATATATTATTTATGTGTATATAGCTATTATGGTTTCTTAAAACCCCCTTAATATAGAAAATCACAACTCAGTGTTTATGTGGTATGGTAATCTTATGTGCTGATCCTTTTTTATTGCACAAAAAACAACAGTTTTTATTTCAAAAATAAAAAACATGAACTCCTATAAGTTTTCTGATACCTTGTTTTACAATTATTTTTTGAGATAAATATAAAACTTCCTTTTATTTGAGTAATAAGCATGCATTAAATATTAAACAATTCAACTTAAATTAGTCTTAAATTAATCACAAAAGATAACTACAGCACATAAAAATACTGAGTTCTAATCTTTTTATCTAAAGGGGGGTGAAAGGCACCCTAATATATATATATATATATATATATATATATATATATATATATATATATATATATATATATATATATATATATATATATATATATATATATATATATATATATATATATATATATATATATATATATATATATATATATATATATATATATATATATAGACTTGTGGAGCCAAAAGTTTTTTTTCCAGCTCGGCTTTGGCTCTGGCTCTAGTTCCCAGTACTTTATGAACAAAAATTACAAATTTTGAAGTATTTTTTCTGATCACATTTGCCAACTTAAATTCAAACCATTTACAGAAATTAATTTTTAACAAACTTTCATGATTACAAGGTTAATGTATTACTATCGCTACTCTATTAACGCATATTACATTTAAAAGAAAATTAATTTGTGTAAATATACTTTTTTTATATATATATATTATAACAAAAACTAAAATTTTTAGTTCTAATTAAAATTCTAATTCTATCCAATGGGCACAGTACCTAAAAATAATATCTTTTGAACGTTTAAAAGACATCAAAAATGTTCAAAATACATTCACAACGCTTCAAAGACATTTAAAAGATGTCCCAGCACGTCCGACTTGTACATCTTGTGCCAACTGGGTAGTATAATTTTTAAGATATGAATAACCTTTGATCATTAAATCCTGCATCAAATATTTAACAGCGTAATTTAAATATAAAAATACAGCATAAAGCAATATATGTAATACTACGAGAATGTTTCCATATATAATTTACTTAATAAAGCATATTAAGAAATGCTATTAAAGGATATATAACTGTTAGAAAAAATATTTGAAAAAAAAAAGAAATTAAATAAATAATTCATTCAACAAATTAGTTGAACAATGAATGAATAAAAATTGTCTACAGCAAAAAAAAAAAACTTCAAGCCCAGACTTCGACTCCATCAAAAAACAGTGACTCCCAGGATCCTCGGCTCCGGTTGTGACTCAGCTCCACAAGCTTGTGTGTGTATCTAATATATATATATATATAATATATATATATATATATATATATATATATATATATATATATATATATATATATATATATATATATATATATATATATAAATATATATATATATATGTATATATATATAAAAATATATACATATATATATATATATATATATATATATATATATTTATATATATATATATATATATATATATATATATATATATATATATATATATATATATATATATATATATATATATATTAGATACATATATATAAATAGATATATATATATAAAATTTTGACTAAGTTTGGCATGCTGATCTTCTCCATTGCTTGCTTAGCTTGCTTCATATGGTGTATCTGGAGAAGTTTTTGAATCAATTAAGCTGTTTCTTTCTAACAGCTATATTAAAGTCATTCTCGAAGGCCAACACTTTTCTTCATCCTCTACATTTGTCCCTGTATGGAATACTGATGTAATATTTGAGCTGGTCCTTCTAATGATGCTCTTTCTCTTCTTGACAAAATCCAAAAATGCATTGTAAACGTAGTTGGACCTGCTTCACCTGCTAAGCTTGAGCCTCTTTCCCGTCATTGAAAAGTTCCATATCTTTCTCTTTTCTACATATATTATAATGGTCACTGCTCAAAGGAGTTATCATCTCTAGTTCCATCAACTAAAACTCATTCTGGCTTGACTTGTGGGTCAAGGTAACAACATCAGTTTTTGCCATGTATAATAACACCTCTCCAACAACATCTGTAAATATAATGAGGTAAAATAAGAGCTGTCCAACAACATCTGTAAATACAATGAAGCATAATAACATCTGTCCAACAACATCTGAAACTTCATTGGTGCCTAACAACATCTGTGCAAAAATTAAATGAATATTACAGATGTTGTTGAATCTTTTAAATTAAGAAAGTGTAATAACATCTGCACAAATACATCTGTGGATTCAGATACAGATGTAGTTACATCTTTAGAATTATTAAAGTGTACTAACATCTGTGCAAGTACTTGTGGGTTCTACAGATGCAGCGACATCTTTTAAATTTTCAAGGTGTAATAACATCTGTGCAATTGCATGTGTAGATTTTTAAGTTAATTTTAAGATGAATGTATGCATCTGTAGATTTTTAAGATAAAGTTAATTTTAAAATGAATTAAATAAGAAAGCATTATTTTAACCATTCCTTTATGTAACTACATAATATGTATGTAGTAACTACATAATGTACATGTAGGAACTTTTTCAGATGTAACTTCATCTGGAAAAACATATTAACTGATGACGCATTATTATAACCAGATGTAGTAACATAGAGTTTTTTTTTCAGATGTAACTACATCTGAAGAAAATTCTTCCAGATGTTATTGGTCTTGGAGAAAAATTACCAGATGTAGCTACATCTTTTTAAAGATGTTATTAGGGGTCATTGAATTTTCAGATGATATTGGACAGATGTTGTTAGAGTAAAAAAAAATACAGATGATCTTGGACAAAAGTGTACAGATGGTCTTGGACTACTCCACAGATGTTGTTGGACAGATGCAATACTCTTTTACCATGTTATGTAACGTTTGTTTTCGCACAAAAAGTGAAAGAAAAAGTTTGAAAACTTTATAAAAAAATACATATTAATATAAATGTAATTACTTATAATATTCTTTGATAATTTAAATAAAATGGGTTTAATGTAAACAACCACTAGAATTAATTTTTTACTTTATTTGATGAAGTAATATATTCCTTTAATAAATATATATTCCTTTTAAAAATTTTTTTGAGCTTAGATATTTTCTTTTTTCTTAATAATTTACTTTTTTTAAATCATCTTTTAAATTTTTTTTTTTTTATTTTCAGCACATTTTTGAAAAACCTGAATTATTCAAATCAAACTGTTGTGGTCAAGTTGAAAAAATAAAATATTTTAAGTGTGGTCAGGAATGGTGTTCAATTGTATTTCTTTAGGTTTTATTGGACATGTCCATAAAACTAGAGAATTTATTATATATATATATATATATATACATATATATATATATATACATATATATATATATATATATATATATATATATATATATATATATATATATATATATATATATATATATATATATATATGTATATATATATATATATAATATATATATATATATATACATATATATATATATATATATATATATATATATCTTAATATATATATATCTTAATATATATATATCTTAATATATATAAAGGGCAATGTGTGTGTGTTTGTTTGTTTGTTCTCTATAGAAATCCAAACCGCCGGACCGATCTCGATGAAATTTGGCAGGGGGGTAGTCCTCGAGGGGGAGAAGGTTCCTAGCTGGGTTTTGACCCCGTACCTCAACCCCCGGGGTCAGGGGGGACCATTTTTTGGGCCCATTTTTGTGTACAGATATCAGGTAAGCCAGTTTAAA
Organism: Hydra vulgaris; assembly: GCF_038396675.1. NCBI lineage: Eukaryota > Metazoa > Cnidaria > Hydrozoa > Anthoathecata > Hydridae > Hydra > Hydra vulgaris. The sequence continues at coordinate 24,930,616 of NC_088934.1, read as the reverse complement.
TATTGGCCCGGGCAACGCCGGGTAACTCCAGCTAGGTATATATAAAGGGCAATGTGTGTTTGTGTGTGTGTTTGTTTGTTTGTTTGTTCTCTATAGAAATCCAAACCGCCGGACCAATCTCGATGAAATTTGGCATGGGGGTAGTCCTAGAGGGGGAGAAGTTTCTTAGCTGGGTTTTGACCCCGTACCCCGACCCCCGGGGTCAGGGGGGCCCAAAAATGGGATCCAGTGTGGCTCTGCAGCCTCAGCCGTGCAATTTGGCAAAACCTAAAAGCTTCCTACCTGTGGAGGAGTGTCAGAACACTTCATTTGACAACAAACATGAGGGTAAAGTTGTCTGGTGATCTGTCAGCAGGAGCCTTTTCCAATCAGCTCCTTGCCTTGGGCAATGGTGAGGCACCAGTTGATGTGAAGACAGGGCTCATTAAATTCCCTGCCAACTTTTGCACACTGGTGGATTCTGCAGAGGAACTCATTGTCAAGGTGTTTCCCAACATCCAGCAGAGTTTCACCAGACATGACTGGATCTGTGAGAGAGCTATTCTGGCTCCCAAAAATGAGTCTGTCACCAAGATCAATATGCAGATCCAGAAAATGCTCCCAGGCAATGAAAAGTCCTACAACTCCATTGACATGGTTATGGACCCCAGTGAAGCTGTCAACTATCCAACAGAATTTCTGAACTCTTTAGAACCATCTGGATGTCCTCCTCACATTCTTCACCGGAAAGTTGGAGCACCAATCATTCTCCTTCGCAACCTCGACAGTCCCAAGCTCTGCAATGGAACTCGACTCATCATCAAAGCTATCCTTTCAAACTTGATTGAAGCAATTATACTGACTGGATGTGGCAAAGGTGAGAATGTCTTCATTTCAAGGATTCCAATGATTCCCAATGACCTCCCATTCAGTTTCAAGCGCCTCCAGTTTCCAGTCAGGCTGGCTTTTGCCATGACCATTAACAAAGCGCAGGGACAGTCACTCAAAGTGGCTGGCATCAATTTGGAACAGCCCTGCTTTTCTCACAGCCAGCTCTATGTTGCATGCTCCAGAGTTGGATCTCCACGAAATCTTTTCATTTTGACTCCAGAAGAAAAAACCAAGAACATTGTCTATCAGAAGGCTCTTCAGTGAAAGAAATCCTCTTTAAAGAAGTCCTATTAAAAGAAAACAATAACAATCCAATGCACAGTGTGCCCAGAATGTGGTTTTTTGGAAAAAATTCATAAATCCGTTATTTGTTAATGAAATCTTGTGAAAACTTTAGTATATTACTTTTTAGGGCTGAAGAATCTGATTCTGAGGTTAGTTTTTACGTGTGGGCACTCTGACCCAGTAAATGGGGCAACAGTGGGGGAGGGGGAGGGGTGCCAAGAGTCATGCTCTTACTTTTTTTAAAATTTTCAAATAAACTATAAAATATAAATTAAAAAATAAAATTTTTTTTAAAAAAATTTGTCTTCCACCGCCCCCCGCCCTATATAACAAATAGCCTCTCGATCCCCGTGACCAGTAAGCTCATAGCTAGCTAGGTTGCTTGGAAAAGGATATATCCAATTCATAATGAAATATGTTTGACTATTAATAATTTCAAGAAACTCATAATGAAATGAATTTGAGTTTATAATAATTTAATATTAAACACAAATATACACAGATATTAATCTTATTGATTTTATATGGTCACAGAAAACATTCTTGAATTATCATTTTTTCTTCAGTAAATATGTTGTTCACGTCTACTTTACACCCTCTTGTGGTATGTCCGAATTTTCCACATAATCCACATTGCAAAAGTCTTTTTTTACTGGCAATAATTGGATGTGTTCTTATCATCAGTCTGCAGTAAATGTCATGTGTATTAATTTGCAAAGACATCTGTCTGGCTTTACAACTTGTTCCTGATTTATAAGCCTTAATGTATTTGTTCCAACTTTCGCTTGACTGCTCGGAGTACTTAGCAATGGGTGATCCACCTGTAAGCATAAACAGTTCCCAGGCATGTGCACACATTTGATGTACGCTGGGGCTGAGCATAGCCCATGGAAATGTCTGTTTATGGAATATCATCAATCCATAACCAACTTCTTTAACTTTATCAGGATCAACTTTTTTGCTAACATCAACATGCTGATTAATGCTAAGTAGTATATTGAACTTAGATAACAAAGTCGAGAAGCTATCTTGGTCTTCTGTTTTAAGAATTATGGAACAGATTGACTTTCTTTCTTTTGGACTAAAAAAACGATCTGCTAATGGTCCATTGTTAGTGTTACCACCACTAGAAGTAGAAGAATCAAGAAGCATTCCTGTTTTTTCACGTACGTTTTGAATAACTTTTTTTTTTGCTGTTTTCAGAGCAGTTTTTACCTTTATGTCCTGCTCAGACCATGTATGGGTTTGTTTACCCACAATGTGATACAAAATTTTCAGACAGTGGTCGAGTGCACGAAGCTTTTGATGCAGAATGGCAAAAAACTTTACATCTGATTCAACTATAGGTTCATGGCATTGTCCATGTCTTTCTGTATCTTTGTACAAGATTTTGCCATTTTCTAGTCTTCTCCAGGTACTGAGCACATCATTGTAATTTTTATCTATGGTGAACCCATGTAGTATACATACCAGGTCATTGGCATCACTTCTGGAACATTTGCAGTAGTGACAAAAAGCTCCAGAATCACCCACCAATAAGTCTACCATTTTGCCATCAACCATACTAATCTCTGTTTTTACAAATATTTGTAACCCATTTTTTGAAAGAATAGGCTGAGTTTCATTTTTAGGCAGTTGACTCAGAGTTGCTTTAAAATACTCCTTAACACTCTCCCTAGTTTCTTTTGCTTTCACTAGAATAACAGGCCTGGCAAAAGTAATAGAGTTAGGGGTTGGATTAGTCCAGATTACTTGGTTTTTTGAATATTTAATTTCAAGAGGACATCAAAAGGAACAAATATAATTTGTTCCCTTGAAGTCTGCATCTTGAGGATCGGAAAACTGATGACGATAATTGTGATTTCCAGACCCATCAAGTCCAAATTTACCCTCTACATGTATAGAATGATTTTCAGCACAAAACTCGGATATATCTAGTAGAGACTCAACAGTGTCTTTGATAACATTGTTCACAGGGGATGAAGTTTGCTTGTCGTCACTGCTTAATTCTTTTGGTAGCAAAGTACGTTTAAAGGTATCTACATCATTCCTTGTTGGCAACATTAGTTTTGGGAGAAGCTCAAGTCTCAGTTCCTAGGGAAATATACAAAATTTAAACGTACAATTATAAAAACAATTAACTACAACAGTATTTGATTGCATACTTTACCTGATATTTATTTATGGATAGATCCAAGTTGTAAATTGAAGCAATTGCTTCCTGTACCGATATTGTTGAAAGTTTTACTCCTTCCATCTTCCCCCATCTTTTTTCACATCTTTGGACAACTTCTTTTAAGTATTCTGATTTATCTACACCTTGTTCACTCGCATGTTTTTCCACAATGTCCACAAAATCATCCAGAATTTTGTTGTATGTACGTTTTTCAGGTTGATCACTGGATTAAATGATAACGTTTTATGAAAAGTAAAAAAATAGCTACTGGGTGTCCCAAATAACATGATGCTTAAGAAATTCAAATAAATGTCAACAGTTAAACTTTTACCTTAGTCTTTTTGATTTCCGTCCTCTTTTAGCTTGCGGAGCTCCATCTTCTTCTATATCACCCCTGGATGATGATGAGGCTGCAACAGGTAGATTTCCAGGCAGTTTTATCCCAACTTCGTTTCTCCAAATTTCCAATTCGGCCACAAGTTTATTTTGTTTCAACTTTGAATATTTTTTTACATGTCTTTCAAATTGCTTTAGAATTTTCTTGATGTTATCTTTTTCATCTTCTAAAGTTAGATTATGTCTCACTTTGATTGTTTTTAAAATTAGCTTTGATTTTTCCAATGAACTTAATTTGATGTTCAAGGTTAGTAAAATTTCTTCTAATTCTCCTTTTTTTATCAATAACATTTTATCACATGTAATCAACAGGTATTCCTGAATCGTCCGTAAAAGTTTATTTTCATAAATTACGCAACCTCAAATATCAAACTTGTACGAACAAATAAAATTCAAACTTAAACTACTCAATTTCCGGGGATAACCGGACTGTGTAATTTTTACACATAAAAATAGAAAGTCTACATTGAATGAAACATTTGAGTTTGTTTGCGGCCTCCTGCGGCCTTTTTTTTCCTGTGACTTTGTTTTTAAAAAAAATTAATATGTTTTCACATATTTTAGAATTTTTTTAGGTATAAACAAAACTGCACAAAACAAATTTTTAAACTTCAATTTCAATTTTTATTGAAGTAATTCACAAATTAAATATTATTTACAGACCAGGATTTGATGAATTTATAATTTTTTTTTTGCCATGACCTACATGTCTTACACAACATAAATTTACAATTTAAAGTGAAAAAATAAAAGGTCAGAAAAATGAATTTTTTCATGTCCTGGGCACACTGTGCAATGTGAAGAAATTACCCATGACTTAACTTTTGTAACATGTTCAACTTTTTTTTCCAGTGTGAGAGAACAATTTAATTAAAAAATTTGAGTAAATGTTCTTTTGGAAATTCTTAATTAGTTGTTTTTAAGTGGAATCCTATTGAATAAAAAACATTTGACTTTCTTTGAAATAGATAAAAGTAAAAAATCCCACTAGTCGCAAATTATTGCATGGCATTGTATGTCTACTATAGCATATAAAGATCACCAAATGCTTACTAAATTTGCTTAATTTTATAGCATATGATATTTTCAGAAAAAAAAAAAACAATGTAGCAGCACTCCGCTATGGCAGAATATTATAAAATAGTCGATGTATAAACTCAAGCCACTGACAGTTTTAATGAAGCCACAGCGCTTATCTAAACACACATTTATAGTTATATGTATGTATTTATAAATGTATGTATGTATGTATGTGTATATACATATATATATATATATATATATATATATATATATATATATATATATATATATATATATGTATGTATATATATATATATATATATGTGTTTGTGTGTGTATACATGTCGGGTCAGGTTATCCTGCTACTGGTAACATGTAACCCAGTAGAATTTGCTTCATGCCCTGCTACCTTGTAGGATACAACTTTTTAAGCAAGGCTAGGCTAGGAGATGCCAAATCCGATTTAAAACACACCTGCCTTGGAGCATTAGGTTAAGAAAGGCTGGAGGTAGTGTCCTGATAAAAATACTCATCTTGGGCAGATGTTAAATGGATCCAGCTACTGTCTTGTAGAAGGCCTCCTAGGCGAAGTTAAGGGGTAAATAGATTCTATCTGTTGACCTGCCTTGACCCCTTTTTTATTTATTAGGCTGGTGCAAATGTATTTTTAATACATTGTTTCCAGTTTAGGATGTTGAATGCTGGATCTTCTTGACTCAATGCATGGGTTTTGCTTGTGTCTCTGTTTTTATGACAAGGCAACTCATTCTATTATCTCCTAATGAGGGTGCAGCTCTAAAACTCAGTTTCATGATTCTGAGGCCGGCTGGTAGTCAGGTTTCCCGAACTCTGATGTAGCTTTCGGAGTGGCTGATCCCATCAACAGCTGAAAATATTAAAGTATTAACAGTGCCATATTGCGCATGGATGGTGTTTCTGTTTATACTTTTAATGTGCATTGCGGAGGCCACATTTGGAGCTCTTTGTTATGGCTTAGAGTTTATTAATTGTAATGAGGCAATTGCTTGGGCTAGTAAACAGTGTACTGAGTACTATCTTTGCTTTGAGTCAAATTTTTCAACAAATTTCAAAATGACTGAAGTACTAAAAACTATACAACACAAATAACCATCATCATCACCCAGTTCTCTAAACTTATCTATCACTAACATTCGTAGTCTTTGAAGTAACTTTTCTTTTGTTGAGTCTTATCTCTTGCAAAGTTCACCAGACCTGCTTGCTCTTTGTGAGACTAATTTGAGTTCAGCTGTCTCATCTTGCGATCTTAGTGTTGATGGTTAACTTCCTTTAATTCGTAAAGACTCCAATAGACACATGCTTGGCCTGTGCATATACATTCATAAGAATTCAACCATTTGCCGTGACTAGTTTCACAACAAATGGTTTAGTTTGAATCCACATACTATTCTTAATCCCAAACTCAAATAGTCAAATTTCCAACTCGCTTTCCAGACAACCCGAATCATTTACCTTCCCTACTCTACTTATGTCTTGTTTCTGATCCTAGTCAGTGCTTAGTTTCTCCACATTCACCTTTAGGTGCTTCTGATCACAGTTTGATCTCTCTAAAACTAATATCTCATTCTTCTTTATCACCTGAATCCCCCTATCATTGTACAACTACCCTATAGCTGACTGGGACTCTTTGCGTGATTTTCTTTGTGATGGCCCTTGGGTTGAATCTTTCGTCTTCCTGCTAACAAATGTGCTTCTTACATAACTTCCTGGATTCAGGCTGGCATGGAATCTTTTGTTCCCCATTGACGATTCAAGGTCAAGCCTCAGTCTTCTCCATGGTTTTCCTCACATTGTGCTGCTGCAACTGCCAATCAAAACCATTACTTCCATTTTTATCAGCAAAATAATTCTCCAGAAAACAGTCTATTTATTACTGCTAGAAACCATTGTAAAAAAGTAACACCAAAGCCCGCTATTCTCAGGCCATGAAATCTTGTATTTCATCGCAAAAATTAGGCTCTCATGACTTTTGAAAAATCTTTAATAGTATCAATAATAAAGGCAAAGCTGTAATTCCACCTCTCTTGTATGGTTCAGACTTTGTCACCTCACCTAAAGACAAAGCTGAATTGCTTGCTAAGAATTTTTTATCAATTTCATCTCTTGATTCCACTAGTTGCGTTCTACCTGATTTAGCCATTAAACAGGTTAATGCATTGCTTGACAGTCGTATCACTCCAGCTTCTGTATCTTAAGTGATTTCCTGCTTAGACTCTTCGACAGCTTGTGGCCTGGAAAACATACCAGTTATAGTCTTGCAAAAGTGTTCTCCTGAGCTGTCATCAATACTTTCAAAACTATTCAACAAGCGCCTATTAGAGTCTTGTTTTTCAGCCTGCTGGAAAATGGCATCTACTATCTCTATTTTCAAAAAATCTGGAGAGCGCTTTGATTCATCTAACTACCGCCCCATTAGTCTTATTTCTATCTAAACCAAGGTTTTTGAATCTTTAATTAACAAACACTTAATCTCTCATCTCGAATCTAATAACTTACTTTCTGATCATCAATATGGATTTCGATCAATTTTTTTTTTCGGCTGATTTGCTAACAGTAATAACTGATAGGCTTTATAGTGAATTAGATGAAGGAGGAGAGGTTAAGGCCATCGCTCTTGACATTCCTAAAGCTTTTGATAAAGTTTGGCATGCTGGACTTCTCCATAAGCTTTTTTCTTACGGTCTATCTGGTAACGCCTTTAAGATTATTGAATCATTTTCAATTGTTGTATAAAAGTTGCACTCTTCTTCTTATTCTGTAACTTCAGGGGTTCCTCAAGGTTCAATTCTTGGCCCTATACTCTTTTTAATTTACATTAACAATCTTCCAGATATTCTCACATTTAAGGTGGCATTATTCGCTGATGATACTGCCATTTATTCTTGTCATGATAAAAAGCCAACACTCTCTAATTGCTTGCAGGGGGCATTCGAGCTTGAAAAGGATCTCACTTCTGCTACAGCATGGGGCTCACAGTGGCTGGTGAACTTTAATTATGATAAAACTCAATTTTATTCAGCCAATCGTTATCGCAATAATTTAAATCTTCCGATATTTATGAACAGTAATATACTCAATGAGCCATCTACTCTTTATCTTCTTGGATTAACTCTTACTTCCAACCTTTCTTGGAAACCATATATCAAATCAGTAGCAAAATTAGCATCTGCTAAGGTTGCATCTCTTTATTTTGCTCGCCACTTTCTTACTCTGGATTTTATTTTCTTTCTCTAATAATCTCAAATCCGTCCTTGTATGTAATACTGTTGCGATATCTGGGGCGGATCTTTAAATGATGCCCTTTCTCTTTTAGACAAAGTGCAAAAA